>NW_028122500.1:0-90270 GCF_965194805.1 Balaenoptera borealis | reverse complement strand
TGAATATATTCAGGAAAAAACGCATACGCCCTTTTTGGCCAAGGGCATCATTGTCAACGTTTTGCCGCTTTTCATGTGCTTTAAAGGCGATTCTTATCTACCTCCTGAAATCTGTTTCCTGCAATTCTGCCTTGATTTCAAATCCTCTTCTTTGCCTTCCCTCAATATATTTGTGGACGAGAGTTATCATTTATAACTCTGCAGGTTTGTGAATTGCAGTGCCCTGAAGCTCAATTTTACAAGTCGCTTTTTTGGGAGCTGGCCGCAAAAGCGCAGGATGGCTTCAGGCCCTGTTCTGGTTCCGGGGGGGATGATGAGCCTGTGGTTAATTCTTCTTCCTGATGGGAAAATAGAGTGACCTGTGCCTGTGCCAACAACAATAGCTAGTCTCTCACTGGTTCCCCGTCTACCCATTCATCCTCAGGACAAATTGCAACCTGTACGGAACAGGAGGTTAAAGGTGCTGATGCTCCAAGTAGGGAGATTGTTAGTAAAGCGGCTGGAATGGCGACCCCGGGCACAAGGAGAAGAGAAATGAGGTGCGTTTTAGAAACCTTTCCCCATCACATGGTGTACCATCTTTTTGTTTTCTCATGCATGTTTTCGATGTAGGAAGATGTCCTTGAACCTGGAGATTTGGGACCCATGCGATGGGTACCACGTAGTATTACTTTAAAGGGTCTGCGTTTGCTCACCCAACCTCACCAAACCTCTCAGCCCCAAGAGTGTCCACCCTTATGTCTCATCCAGCTGTGGGTCTAGATATGGTCAATCTAGGTTGCATCACAGCCCCTGAATGCATTGTGTAAGAATTTCACTCTCTTTCACTGTCTTTGTTTCATGGGTTTTTCGAAGTAATTTATTTTTATACTGGGGTTTAGCTGCTTTTCACTGCTGTGTTTATGCCGCTTTACACCCACTTGACACACTAACAGAGAGATATCAATACATAGGTTTTAAGATTATTACTAGTCAGATATATTCTTGTGCGGTGAATAGGGCGTGTTGAGTCCAGTTCTCTGAGCAAGGAGTAGGTCTTGTCTATTACATATTGGGTTTATGGAACGGTATCTGAGCTAATTTGAAACCCTTGTTTTATGTATCACCCCACCTCACTTTTCCCGTTAAGCAGCCATAGTGTGTTTTCTGCATGTGTGACTCTGTTCTGTTTTGTAATTCAGTTCAAGTGTAACGCTTTTTACATTCCCTCTATAAGTGATACCTTATGAGAAGTGTCCTTTTCTGTGTGACTTATTTCACTTAGAATCGTCGTACCTAAATCCACTCATCATGCTGCTACTAGCCTTATGATATTGATTTCATGGCTGAGTGATATTCCATTGTACATAAGGACCACAACTTCTTTATCCATTTTTCTCTTTCCTGGGATATTGAAGGTGGAATGAAGTGGAGGTCCTTGTCAACAGAGCAGCCCTAAACTTTGGGGTGTTTGTTTCTTGCTGATTTTTCATTTTCCCAATTTATACCCCCATGAGTGGAAGTGCCCTATGCTCTCAAAGCTGTGTTTTTTAGATGTTTCAGGACACACTGTCCACTTCTCCAGAGTGGCTGTTGGCAATTTACATCCCGCCCATTATTGTAGCAAGGCTCCCATTTCTCCATGGCCTGTCCTGCATTTCTGGTTTTGAGACTTTTTTCAGCATGGCCCTTTTGACCGATGGGTAGCGAGTCTTCTTTGTTGCCCTGATTTGCCTTTCCAGGTTGCTTGGTTGGCCAAAAAGGGCGTATGCATTTTTTCCTGAATATATTCAGGAAAAAACGCATACGCCCTTTTTGGCCAAGGGCATCATTGTCAACATTTTGCCGCTTTTCATGTGCTTTAAAGGCGATTCGAATCTACCTCCTGAAATCTGTTTCCTGCAATTCTGCCTTGATTTCAAATCCTCTTCTTTGCCTTCCCTCAATATATTTGTGGACGAGAGTTATCATTTATATCTCTGCAGGTTTGTGAATTGCAGTGCCCTGAAGCTCCATTTTACAACTCGCTTTTTTGGGAGCTGGCCGCAAAAGTGCAGGATGGCTTCAGGCCCTGTTCTGGTTCCGGGGGGGGGGAGGATGAGCCTGTGGTAAATTCTTCTTCCTGATGGGAAAATAGAGTGACCTGTTCCTGTCCCAACAACAAGAGGTAGTCTCTCACTGGTTCCCCATCTTCCCGTTCAGCCTCAGGACAAATTGCAACCTGTACGGAACAGGAGGTTAAAGGTGCTGATGCTCCAAGTAGGGAGATTGTTAGTAAAGCGGCTGGAATGGCGACCCCGGGCACAAGGAGAAGAGAAATGAGGTGCGTTTTAGAAACCTTTCCCCATCACATGGTGTACCATCTTTTTGTTTTCTCATGCATGTTTTCGATGTAGGAAGATGTCCTTGAACCTGGAGATTTGGGACCCATGCGATGGGTACCACGCAGTATTACTTTAAAGGGTCTGCGTTTGCTCACCCAACCTCACCAAACCTCTCAGCCCCAAGAGTGTCCACCCTTATGTCTCATCCAGCTGTGGGTCTAGATATGGTCAATCCAGGTTGCATCACAGCCCCTGAACGCATTGTGTAAGAATTTCTCTCTCTTTCACTGTCTTTGTTTCATGGGTTTTTCGAAGTAATTTATTTTTATACTGGGGTTTAGCTGCTTTTCACTGCTGTGTTTATGCCGCTTTACACCCACTTGACACACTAACAGAGAGATATCAATACATAGGTTTTAAGATTATTACTAGTCAGATATATTCTTGTGCGGTGAATAGGGCGTGTTGAGTCCAGTTCTCTGAGCAAGGAGTAGGTCTTGTCTATTACATATTGGGTTTATGGAACGGTATCTGAGCTAATTTGAATCCCTTGTTTTATGTATCACCCCACCTCACCTTTCCCGTTAAGCAGCCATAGTGTGTTTTCTGCATGTGTGACTCTGTTCTGTTTTCTGATTCAGTTCAAGTGTAACGGTTTTTACATTCCCTCTATAAGTGATACCTTATGAGAAGTGTCCTTTTCTGTGTGACTTATTTCACTTAGAATCGTCGAACCTAAATCCACTCATCATGCTGCTACTAGCCTTATGACATTGATTTCATGGCTGAGTGATATTCCATTGTACATAAGGACCACAACTTCTTTATCCATTTTTCTCTTTCCTGGGATATTTAAGGTGGAATGAAATGGAGGTCCTGGTCAACAGAGCAGCCCTAAACTTTGGGGTGCTTGTGTCTTGCTGATTTTTAATTTTCCCAATTTATACCCCCATGAGTGGAAGTGCCCTATGCTCTCTAAGCTGTGTTTTTTAGATGTTTCAGGACACACCGTACACTTCTCCAGAGTGGCTGTTGGCAATTTACATCCCGCCCATCAGTGTAGCAAGGCTCCCATTTCTCCATGGCCTGTCCTGCATTTCTGGTTTTGAGACTTTTTTCAGCATGGCCCTTTTGACAGATGGGTAGCGAGTCTTCTTTGTAGTGCTGATTTGCCTTTCCAGGTTGCTTGGTTGGCCAAAAAGGGCGTATGCGTTTTTTCCTGAATATATTCAGAAAAAAACGCATACGCCCTTTTTGGCCAAGGGCATCATTGTCAACGTTTTGCCGCTTTTCATGTGCTTTAAAGGCGATTTGAATCTACCTCCTGGAATCTGTTTCCTGCAAATCTGCCTTGATTTCAAATCCTCTTCTTTGCCTTCCCTCAATATATTTGTGGACGAGAGTTATGATTTATAACTCTGCAGGTTTGTGAATTGCAGTGCCCTGAAGCTCCATTTTACAACTCGCTTTTTTGGGAGCTGGCCGCAAAAGCGCAGGATGGCTTCAGGCCCTGTTCTGGTTCCCGGGGGGTGGATGAGCCTGTGGTTAATTCTTCTTCCTGATGGGAAGATAGAGTGACCTGTGCCTGTGCCAACACCAAGAGCTAGTCTCTCACTGGTTCCCCGTCTACCCGTTCATGCTCAGGACAAATTGCAACCTGTACGGAACAGGAGGTTAAAGGTGCTGATGCTCCAAGTAGGGAGATTGTTAGTAAAGCGGCTGGAATGGCCAACCCGGGCACAAGGAGAAGAGAAATGAGGTGCGTTTTAGAAACCTTTCCCCATCACATGGTGTACCATCATTTTGTTTTCTCATGCATGTTTTCGATGTAGGAAGATGTCCTTGAACCTGGAGATTTGGGACCCATGCGATGGGTACCACGCTGTATTACTTTAAAGGGTCTGCGTTTGCTCACCCAACCTCAACAAACCTCTCAGCCCCAAGAGTGTCCACCCTTATGTCTCATCCAGCTGTGGGTCTAGATATGGTCAATCCAGGTTGCATCACAGCCCCTGAACGCATTGTGTAAGTATTTCTCTCTCTTTCACTGTCTTTATTTCATTGGTTTTTCAAAGTAATTTATTTTTACAATGGGGTTTAGCTGCTTTTCACTGCTGTGTTTATGCCGCTTTACACCCACTTGACACACTAACAGAGAGATATCAATACATAGGTTTTAAGATTATTACTAGTCAGATATATTCTTGTGCGGTGAATAGGGCGTGTTGAGTCCAGTTCTCTGAGCAAGGAGTAGGTCTTGTCTATTACATATTGGGTTTATGGAACGGTATCTGAGCTAATTTGAAACCCTTGTTTTATGTATCACCCCACCTCACCTTTCCCGATAAGCAGCCATAGTGTGTTTTCTGCATGTGTGACTCTGTTCTGTTTTGTAATTCAGTTCAAGTGTAACAGTTTTTACATTCCCTCTATAAGTGATACCTTATGAGAAGTGTCCTTTTCTGTGTGACTTATTTCACTTAGAATCGTCGTACCTAAATCCACTCATCATGCTGCTACTAGCCTTATGACATCGATTTCATGGCTGAGTGATATTCCATTGTACATAAGGACCACAACTTCTTTATCCATTTTTCTCTTTCCTGGGATATTGAAGGTGGAATGAAGTGGAGGTCCTTGTCAACAGAGCAGCCCTAAACTTTGGGGTGCTTGTGTCTTGCTGATTTTTCATTTTCCCAATTTATACCCCCATGAGTGGAAGTGCCCTATGCTCTCTAAGCTGTGTTTTTTAGATGTTTCAAGACACACCGTACACTTCTCCAGAGTGGCTGTTGGCAATTTACATCCCGCCCATCAGTGTAGCAAGGCTCCCATTTCTCCATGGCCTCTCCCGCATTTCTGGTTTTGAGACTTTTTTCAGCATGGCCCTTTTGACCGATGTGTAGCGAGTCTTCTTTGTAGCGCTGATTTGCCTTTCCAGGTTGCTTGGTTGGCCAAAAAGGGCGTATGCGTTTTTTCCTGAATATATTCAGGAAAAAACGCATACGCCATTTTTAGCCAAGGGCATCATTGTCAACGTTTTGCCGCTTTTCATGTGCTTTAAAGGCGATTCGAATCTACCTCCTGAAATCTGTTTCCTGCAATTCTGCCTTGATTTCAAATCCTCTTCTTTGCCATCCCTCAATATATTTGTGGACGAGAGTTATCATTTATAACTCTGCAGGTTTGGGAATTGCAGTGCCCTGAAGCTCCATTTTACAACTCGCTTTTTTGGGAGCTGGCCGCAAAAGCGCTGGATGGCTTCAGGCCCTGTTCTGGTTCCGGGGGGGATGATGAGCCTGTGGTTAATTCTTCTTCCTGATGGGAAAATAGAGTGACCTGTGCCTGTCCCAACACCAAGAGCTAGTCTCTCACTGGTTCCCCGTCTACCCGTTCATCCTCAGGACAAATTGCAACCTGCACGGAACAGGAGGTTAAAGGTGCTGATGCTCCAAGTAGGGAGATTGTTAGTAAAGCGGCTGGAATGGCGACCCCGGGCACAAGGAGAAGAGAAATGAGGTGCGTTTTAGAAACCTTTCCCCATCACATGGTGTACCATCTTTTTGTTTTCTCATGCATGTTTTCGATGTAGGAAGATGTCCTTGAACCTGGAGATTTGGGACCCATGCGATGGGTACCACGCAGTATTACTTTAAAGGGTCTGCGTTTGCTCACCCAACCTCACCAAACCTCTCAGCCCCAAGAGTGTCCACCCTTATGTCTCATCCAGCTGTGGGTCTAGATATGGTCAATCCAGGTTGCATCACAGCCCCTGAACGCATTGTGTAAGAATTTCACTCTCTTTCACTGTCTTTGTTTCATGGGTTTTTCGAAGTAATTTATTTTTATACTGGGGTTTAGCTGCTTTTCACTGCTGTGTTTATGCCGCTTTACACCCACTTGACACACTAACAGAGAGATATCAATACATAGGTTTTAAGATTATTACTAGTCAGATATATTCTTGTGCGGTGAATAGGGCGTGTTGAGTCCAGTTCTCTGAGCAAGGAGTAGGTCTTGTCTATTACATATTGGGTTTATGGAACGGTATCTGAGCTAATTTGAAACCCTTGTTTTATGTATCACCCCACCTCACTTTTCCCGTTAAGCAGCCATAGTGTGTTTTCTGCATGTGTGACTCTGTTCTGTTTTGTAATTCAGTTCAAGTGTAACGCTTTTTACATTCCCTCTATAAGTGATACCTTATGAGAAGTGTCCTTTTCTGTGTGACTTATTTCACTTAGAATCGTCGTACCTAAATCCACTCATCATGCTGCTACTAGCCTTATGACATTGATTTCATGGCTGAGTGATATTCCATTGTACATAAGGACCACAACTTCTTTATCCATTTTTCTCTTTCCTGGGATATTGAAGGTGGAATGAAGTGGAGGTCCTTGTCAACAGAGCAGCCCTAAACTTTGGGGTGTTTGTTTCTTGCTGATTTTTCATTTTCCCAATTTATACCCCCATGAGTGGAAGTGCCCTATGCTCTCTAAGCTGTGTTTTTTAGATGTTTCAGGACACACCGTACACTTCTCCAGAGTGGCTGTTGGCAATTTACATCCCGCCCATCAGTGTAGCAAGGCTCCCATTTCTCCATGGCCTGTCCTGCATTTCTGGTTTTGAGACTTTTTTCAGCATGGCCCTTTTGACCGATGGGTAGCGAGTCTTCTTTGTTGCCCTGATTTACCTTTCCAGGTTGCTTGGTTGGCCAAAAAGGGCGTATGCATTTTTTCCTGAATATATTCAGGAAAAAACGCATACGCCCTTTTTGGCCAAGGGCATCATTGTCAACGTTTTGCCGCTTTTCATGTGCTTTAAAGGCGATTCGAATCTACCTCCTGAAATCTGTTTCCTGCAATTCTGCCTTGATTTCAAATCCTCTTCTTTGCCTTCCCTCAATATATTTGTGGACGAGAGTTATCATTTATATCTCTGCAGGTTTGTGAATTGCAGTGCCCTGAAGCTCCATTTTACAACTCGCTTTTTTGGGAGCTGGCCGCAAAAGCGCAGGATGGCTTCAGGCCCTGTTCTGGTTCCGGGGGGGATGATGAGCCTGTGGTTAATTCTTCTTCCTGATGGGAAAATAGAGTGACCTGTGCCTGTGCCAACAACAAGAGCTAGTCTCTCACTGGTTCCCCGTCTACCCGTTCATGCTCAGGACAAATTGCAACCTGTACGGAACAGGAGGTTAAAGGTGCTGATGCTCCAAGTAGGGAGATTGTTAGTAAAGCGGCTGGAATGGCCAACCCGGGCACAAGGAGAAGAGAAATGAGGTGCGTTTTAGAAACCTTTCCCCATCACATGGTGTACCATCATTTTGTTTTCTCATGCATGTTTTCGATGTAGGAAGATGTCCTTGAACCTGGAGATTTGGGACCCATGCGATGGGTACCACGCTGTATTACTTTAAAGGGTCTGCGTTTGCTCACCCAACCTCAACAAACCTCTCAGCCCCAAGAGTGTCCACCCTTATGTCTCATCCAGCTGTGGGTCTAGATATGGTCAATCCAGGTTGCATCACAGCCCCTGAACGCATTGTGTAAGTATTTCTCTCTCTTTCACTGTCTTTATTTCATTGGTTTTTCAAAGTAATTTATTTTTACAATGGGGTTTAGCTGCTTTTCACTGCTGTGTTTATGCCGCTTTACACCCACTTGACACACTAACAGAGAGATATCAATACATAGGTTTTAAGATTATTACTAGTCAGATATATTCTTGTGCGGTGAATAGGGCGTGTTGAGTCCAGTTCTCTGAGCAAGGAGTAGGTCTTGTCTATTACATATTGGGTTTATGGAACGGTATCTGAGCTAATTTGAAACCCTTGTTTTATGTATCACCCCACCTCACCTTTCCCGATAAGCAGCCATAGTGTGTTTTCTGCATGTGTGACTCTGTTCTGTTTTGTAATTCAGTTCAAGTGTAACAGTTTTTACATTCCCTCTATAAGTGATACCTTATGAGAAGTGTCCTTTTCTGTGTGACTTATTTCACTTAGAATCGTCGTACCTAAATCCACTCATCATGCTGCTACTAGCCTTATGACATCGATTTCATGGCTGAGTGATATTCCATTGTACATAAGGACCACAACTTCTTTATCCATTTTTCTCTTTCCTGGGATATTGAAGGTGGAATGAAGTGGAGGTCCTTGTCAACAGAGCAGCCCTAAACTTTGGGGTGCTTGTGTCTTGCTGATTTTTCATTTTCCCAATTTATACCCCCATGAGTGGAAGTGCCCTATGCTCTCTAAGCTGTGTTTTTTAGATGTTTCAAGACACACCGTATACTTCTCCGGAGTGGCTGTTGGCAATTTACATCCCGCCCATCAGTGTAGCAAGGCTCCCATTTCTCCATGGCCTCTCCCGCATTTCTGGTTTTGAGACTTTTTTCAGCATGGCCCTTTTGACCGATGTGTAGCGAGTCTTCTTTGTAGCGCTGATTTGCCTTTCCAGGTTGCTTGGTTGGCCAAAAAGGGCGTATGCGTTTTTTCCTGAATATATTCAGGAAAAAACGCATACGCCATTTTTAGCCAAGGGCATCATTGTCAACGTTTTGCCGCTTTTCATGTGCTTTAAAGGCGATTCGAATCTACCTCCTGAAATCTGTTTCCTGCAATTCTGCCTTGATTTCAAATCCTCTTCTTTGCCATCCCTCAATATATTTGTGGACGAGAGTTATCATTTATAACTCTGCAGGTTTGGGAATTGCAGTGCCCTGAAGCTCCATTTTACAACTCGCTTTTTTGGGAGCTGGCCGCAAAAGCGCTGGATGGCTTCAGGCCCTGTTCTGGTTCCGGGGGGGATGATGAGCCTGTGGTTAATTCTTCTTCCTGATGGGAAAATAGAGTGACCTGTGCCTGTCCCAACACCAAGAGCTAGTCTCTCACTGGTTCCCCGTCTACCCGTTCATCCTCAGGACAAATTGCAACCTGCACGGAACAGGAGGTTAAAGGTGCTGATGCTCCAAGTAGGGAGATTGTTAGTAAAGCGGCTGGAATGGCGACCCCGGGCACAAGGAGAAGAGAAATGAGGTGCGTTTTAGAAACCTTTCCCCATCACATGGTGTACCATCTTTTTGTTTTCTCATGCATGTTTTCGATGTAGGAAGATGTCCTTGAACCTGGAGATTTGGGACCCATGCGATGGGTACCACGCAGTATTACTTTAAAGGGTCTGCGTTTGCTCACCCAACCTCACCAAACCTCTCAGCCCCAAGAGTGTCCACCCTTATGTCTCATCCAGCTGTGGGTCTAGATATGGTCAATCCAGGTTGCATCACAGCCCCTGAACGCATTGTGTAAGAATTTCACTCTCTTTCACTGTCTTTGTTTCATGGGTTTTTCGAAGTAATTTATTTTTATACTGGGGTTTAGCTGCTTTTCACTGCTGTGTTTATGCCGCTTTACACCCACTTGACACACTAACAGAGAGATATCAATACATAGGTTTTAAGATTATTACTAGTCAGATATATTCTTGTGCGGTGAATAGGGCGTGTTGAGTCCAGTTCTCTGAGCAAGGAGTAGGTCTTGTCTATTACATATTGGGTTTATGGAACGGTATCTGAGCTAATTTGAAACCCTTGTTTTATGTATCACCCCACCTCACTTTTCCCGTTAAGCAGCCATAGTGTGTTTTCTGCATGTGTGACTCTGTTCTGTTTTGTAATTCAGTTCAAGTGTAACGCTTTTTACATTCCCTCTATAAGTGATACCTTATGAGAAGTGTCCTTTTCTGTGTGACTTATTTCACTTAGAATCGTCGTACCTAAATCCACTCATCATGCTGCTACTAGCCTTATGACATTGATTTCATGGCTGAGTGATATTCCATTGTACATAAGGACCACAACTTCTTTATCCATTTTTCTCTTTCCTGGGATATTGAAGGTGGAATGAAGTGGAGGTCCTTGTCAACAGAGCAGCCCTAAACTTTGGGGTGTTTGTTTCTTGCTGATTTTTCATTTTCCCAATTTATACCCCCATGAGTGGAAGTGCCCTATGCTCTCTAAGCTGTGTTTTTTAGATGTTTCAGGACACACCGTACACTTCTCCAGAGTGGCTGTTGGCAATTTACATCCCGCCCATCAGTGTAGCAAGGCTCCCATTTCTCCATGGCCTGTCCTGCATTTCTGGTTTTGAGACTTTTTTCAGCATGGCCCTTTTGACCGATGGGTAGCGAGTCTTCTTTGTTGCCCTGATTTGCCTTTCCAGGTTGCTTGGTTGGCCAAAAAGGGCGTATGCATTTTTTCCTGAATATATTCAGGAAAAAACGCATACGCCCTTTTTGGCCAAGGGCATCATTGTCAACGTTTTGCCGCTTTTCATGTGCTTTAAAGGCGATTCGAATCTACCTCCTGAAATCTGTTTCCTGCAATTCTGCCTTGATTTCAAATCCTCTTCTTTGCCTTCCCTCAATATATTTGTGGACGAGAGTTATCATTTATATCTCTGCAGGTTTGTGAATTGCAGTGCCCTGAAGCTCCATTTTACAACTCGCTTTTTTGGGAGCTGGCCGCAAAAGCGCAGGATGGCTTCAGGCCCTGTTCTGGTTCCGGGGGGGATGATGAGCCTGTGGTTAATTCTTCTTCCTGATGGGAAAATAGAGTGACCTGTGCCTGTGCCAACAACAAGAGCTAGTCTCTCACTGGTTCCCCGTCTACCCGTTCATCCTCAGGACAAATTGCAACCTGTACGGAACAGGAGGTTAAAGGTGCTGATGCTCCAAGTAGGGAGATTGTTAGTAAAGCAGCTGGAATGGCGACCCCGGGCACAAGGAGAAGAGAAATGAGGTGCGTTTTAGAAACCTTTCCCCATCACATGGTGTACCATCTTTTTGTTTTCTCATGCATGTTTTCGATGTAGGAAGATGTCCTTGAACCTGGAGATTTGGGACCCATGCGATGGGTACCACGCAGTATTACTTTAAAGGGTCTGCGTTTGCTCACCCAACCTCACCAAACCTCTCAGCCCCAAGAGTGTCCACCCTTATGTCTCATCCAGCTGTGGGTCTAGATATGGTCAATCTAGGTTGCATCACAGCCCCTGAACGCATTGTGTAAGAATTTCACTCTCTTTCACTATCTTTGTTTCATGGGTTTTTCGAAGTAATTTATTTTTATACTGGGGTTTAGCTGCTTTTCACTGCTGTGTTTATGCCGCTTTACACCCACTTGACACACTAACAGAGAGATATCAATACATAGGTTTTAAGATTATTACTAGTCAGATATATTCTTGTGCAGTGAATAGGGCCTGTTGAGTCCAGTTCTCTGAGCAAGGAGTAGGTCTTGTCTATTACATATTGGGTTTATGGAACGGTATCTGAGCTAATTTGAAACCCTTGTTTTATGTATCACCCCACCTCACCTTTCCCGTTAAGCAGCCATAGTGTGTTTTCTGCATGTGTGACTCTGTTCTGTTTTGTAATTCAGTTCAAGTGTAACGCTTTTTACACTCCCTCTATAAGTGATACCTTATGAGAAGTGTCCTTTTCTGTGTGACTTATTTCACTTAGAATCGTCGTACCTAAATCCACTCATCATGCTGCTACTAGCCTTATGACATTGATTTCATGGCTGAGTGATATTCCATTGTACATAAGGACCACAACTTCTGTATCCATTTTTCTCTTTCCTGGGATATTGAAGGTGGAATGAAGTGGAGGTCCTTGTCAACAGAGCATCCCTAAACTTTGGGGTGCTTGTGTCTTGCTGATTTTTCATTTTCCCAATTTATACCCCCATGAGTGGAAGTGCCCTATGCTCTCTAAGCTGTGTTTTTTAGATGTTTCAGGACACACCGTACACTCCTCCAGAGTGGCTGTTGGCAATTTACATCCCGCCCATCAGTGTAGCAAGGCTCCCATTTCTCCATGGCCTGTCCTGCATTTCTGGTTTTGAGACTTTTTTCAGCATGGCCCTTTTGACCGATGGGTAGCGAGTCTTCTTTGTGGCCCTGATTTGCCTTTCCAGGTTGCTTGGTTGGCCAAAAAGGGCGTATGCGTTTTTTCCTGAATATATTCAGGAAAAAACGCATACGCCCTTTTTGGCCAAGGGCATCATTGTCAACGTTTTGCCGCTTTTCATGTGCTTTAAAGGCGATTCGAATCTACCTCCTGAAATCTGTTTCCTGCAATTCTGCCTTGATTTCAAATCCTCTTCTTTGCCTTCCCTCAATATATTTGTGGACGAGAGTTATCATTTATATCTCTGCAGGTTTGTGAATTGCAGTGCCCTGAAGCTCCATTTTACAACTCGCTTTTTTGGGAGCTGGCCGCAAAAGCGCAGGATGGCTTCAGGCCCTGTTTTAGTTCCGGGGGGGGGAGGATGAGCCTGTGGTTAATTCTTCTTCCTGATGGGAAAATAGAGTGACCTGTTCCTGTACCAACAACAAGAGCTAGTCTCTCACTGGTTCCCCATCTTCCCGTTCAGCCTCAGGACAAATTGCAACCTGTACGGAACAGGAGGTTAAAGGTGCTGATGCTCCAAGTAGGGAGATTGTTAGTAAAGCGGCTGGAATGGCGACCCCGGGCACAAGGAGAAGAGAAATGAGGTGCGTTTTAGAAACCTTTCCCCATCACATGGTGTACCATCTTTTTGTTTTCTCATGCATGTTTTCGATGTAGGAAGATGTCCTTGAACCTGGAGATTTGGGACCCATGCGATGGGTACCACGCAGTATTACTTTAAAGGGTCTGCGTTTGCTCACCCAACCTCACCAAACCTCTCAGCCCCAAGAGTGTCCACCCTTATGTCTCATCCAGCTGTGGGTCTAGATATGGTCAATCCAGGTTGCATCACAGCCCCTGAACGCATTGTGTAAGAATTTCTCTCTCTTTCACTGTCTTTGTTTCATGGGTTTTTTGAAGTAATTTATTTTTATACTGGGGTTTAGCTGCTTTTCACTGCTGTGTTTATGCCGCTTTACACCCACTTGACACACTAACAGAGAGATATCAATACATAGGTTTTAAGATTATTACTAGTCAGATATATTCTTGTGCGGTGAATAGGGCGTGTTTAGTCCAGTTCTCTGAGCAAGGAGTAGGTCTTGTCTATTACATATTGGGTTTATGGAACGGTATCTGAGCTAATTTGAAACCCTTGTTTTATGTATCACCCCACCTCACCTTTCCCGTTAAGCAGCCATAGTGTGTTTTCTGCATGTGTGACTCTGTTCTGTTTTGTAATTCAGTTCAAGTGTAACGGTTTTTACATTCCCTCTATAAGTGATACCTTATGAGAAGTGTCCTTTTCTGTGTGACTTATTTCACTTAGAATCGTCGTACCTAAATCCACTCATCATGCTGCTACTAGCCTTATGAGATTGATTTCCTGGCTGAGTGATATTCCATTGTACATAAGGACCACAACTTCTGTATCCATTTTTCTCTTTCCTGGGATATTGAAGGTGGAATGAAGTGGAGGTCCTTGTCAACAGAGCAGCCCTAAACTTTGGGGTGCTTGTGTCTTGCTGATTTTTCATTTTCCCAATTTATACCCCCATGAGTGGAAGTGCCCTATGCTCTCTAAGCTGTGTTTTTTAGATGTTTCAGGACACACCGTACACTTCTCCAGAGTGGCTGTTAGCAATTTACATCCTGCCCATCAGTGTAGCAAGGCTCCCATTTCTCCATGGCCTGTCCTGCATTTCTGGTTTTGACACTTTTTTCAGCATGGCCCTTTTGACCGATGGGTAGCGAGTCTTCTTTGTAGTGCTGATTTGCCTTTCCAGGTTGCTTGGTGGGCCAAAAAGGGGGTATGCCTTTTTTCCTGAATATATTCAGGAAAAAACGCATACGCCCTTTTTGGCCAAGGGCATCATTGTCAACGTTTTGCCGCTTTTCATGTGCTTTAAAGGCGATTCGAATCTACCTCCTGAAATCTGTTTCCTGCAATTCTGCCTTGATTTCAAATCCTCTTCTTTGCCTTCCCTCAATATATTTGTGGACGAGAGTTATCATTTATAACTCTGCAGGTTTGTGAATTGCAGTGCCCTGAAGCTCCATTTTACAACTCGCTTTTTTGGGAGCTGGCCGCAAAAGCGCTGGATGGCTTCAGGCCCTGTTCTGGTTCCGGGTGGGATGATGAGCCTGTGGTTAATTCTTCTTCCTGATGGGAAAATAGAGTGACCTGTGCCTGTGCCAACAACAAGAGCTAGTCTCTCACTGGTTCCCCGTCTACCCGTTCATCCTCAGGACAAATTGCAACCTGTACGGAACAGGAGGTTAAAGGTGCTGATGCTCCAAGTAGGGAGATTGTTAGTAAAGCGGCTGGAATGGCGACCCCGGGCACAAGGAGAAGAGAAATGAGGTGCGTTTTAGAAACCTTTCCCCATCACATGGTGTACCATCTTTTTGTTTTCTCATGCATGTTTTCGATGTAGGAAGATGTCCTTGAACCTGGAGATTTGGGACCCATGCGATGGGTACCACGCAGTATTACTTTAAAGGGTCTGCGTTTGCTCACCCTACCTCACCAAACCTCTCAGCCCCAAGAGTGTCCACCCTTATGTCTCATCCAGCTGTGGGTCTAGATATGGTCAATCTAGGTTGCATCACAGCCCCTGAACGCATTGTGTAAGAATTTCACTCTCTTTCACTGTCTTTGTTTCATGGGTTTTTCGAAGTAATTTATTTTTATACTGGGGTTTAGCTGCTTTTCACTGCTGTGTTTATGCCACTTTACACCCACTTGACACACTAACAGAGAGATATCAATACATAGGTTTTAAGATTATTACTAGTCAGATATATTCTTGTGTGGTGAATAGGGCGTGTTGAGTCCAGTTCTCTGAGCAAGGAGTAGGTCTTGTCTATTACATATTGGGTTTATGGAACGGTATCTGAGCTAATTTGAAACCCTTGTTTTATGTATCACCCCACCTCACCTTTCCCGTTAAGCAGCCATAGTGTGTTTTCTGCATGTGTGACTCTGTTCTGTTTTGTAATTCAGTTCAAGTGTAACGCTTTTTACATTCCCTCTATAAGTGATACCTTATGAGAAGTGACCTTTTCTGTGTGACTTATTTCACTTAGAATCGTCGTACCTAAATCCACTCATCATGCTGCTACTAGCCTTATGACATTGATTTCATGGCTGAGTGATATTCCATTGTACATAAGGACCACAACTTCTTTATCCATTTTTCTCTTTCCTGGGATATTTAAGGTGGAATGAAGTGGAGGTCCTTGTCAACAGAGCAGCCCTCAACTTTGGGGTGCTTGTGTCTTGCTGATTTTTAATTTTCCCAATTTATACCCCCATGAGTGGAAGTGCCCTATGCTCTCTAAGCTGTGTTTTTCAGATGTTTCAGGACACACCGTGCACTTCTCCAGAGTGGCTGTTGGCAATTTACATCCCGCCCATCAGTGTAGCAAGGCTCCCATTTCTCCATGGCCTGTCCTGCATTTCTGGTTTTGAGACTTTTTTCAGCATGGCCCTTTTGACAGATGGGTAGCGAGTCTTCTTTGTAGCGCTGATTTGCCTTTCCAGGTTGCTTGGTTGGCCAAAAAGGGCGTATGCGTTTTTTCCTGAATATATTCAGGAAAAAACGCATACGCCCTTTTTGGCCAAGGGCATCATTGTCAACGTTTTGCCGCTTTTCATGTGCTTTAAAGGCGATTTGAATCTACCTCCTGGAATCTGTTTCCTGCAAATCTGCCTTGATTTCAAATCCTCTTCTTTGCCTTCCCTCAATATATTTGTGGACGAGAGTTATGATTTATAACTCTGCAGGTTTGTGAATTGCAGTGCCCTGAAGCTCCATTTTACAACTCGCTTTTTTGGGAGCTGGCCGCAAAAGCGCAGGATGGCTTCAGGCCCTGTTCTGGTTCCCGGGGGGTGGATGAGCCTGTGGTTAATTCTTCTTCCTGATGGGAAGATAGAGTGACCTGTGCCTGTCCCAACACCAAGAGCTAGTCTCTCACTGGTTCCCCGTCTACCCGTTCATCCTCAGGACAAATTGCAACCTGTACGGAACAGGAGGTTAAAGGTGCTGATGCTCCAAGTAGGGAGATTGTTAGTAAAGCGGCTGGAATGGCCAACCCGGGCACAAGGAGAAGAGAAATGAGGTGCGTTTTAGAAACCTTTCAACGTCACATGGTGTACCATCATTTTGTTTTCTCATGCATGTTTTCGATGTAGGAAGATGTCCTTGAACCTGGAGATTTGGGACCCATGCGATGGGTACCACGCAGTATTACTTTAAAGGGTCTGCGTTTGCTCACCCAACCTCAACAAACCTCTCAGCCCCAAGAGTGTCCACCCTTATGTCTCATCCAGCTGTGGGTCTAGATATGGTCAATCCAGGTTGCATCACAGCCCCTGAACGCATTGTGTAAGAATTTCTCTCTCTTTCACTGTCTTTGTTTCATGGGTTTTTTGAAGTAATTTATTTTTATACTGGGGTTTAGCTGCTTTTCACTGCTGTGTTTATGGCGCTTTACACCCACTTGACACACTAACAGAGAGATATCAATACATAGGTTTTAAGATTATTACTAGTCAGATATATTCTTGTGCGGTGAATAGGGCGTGTTGAGTCCAGTTCTCTGAGCAAGGAGTAGGTCTTGTCTATTACATATTGGGTTTATGGAACGGTATCTGAGCTAATTTGAAACCCTTGTTTTATGTATCACCCCACCTCACCTTTCCCGTTAAGCAGCCAGAGTGTGTTTTCTGCATGTGTGACTCTGTTCTGTTTTGTAATTCAGTTCAAGTGTAACGGTTTTTACATTCCCTCTATAAGTGATACCTTATGAGAAGTGTCCTTTTCTGTGTGACTTATTTCACTTAGAATCGTCGTACCTAAATCCACTCATCATGCTGCTACTAGCCTTATGACATTGATTTCCTGGCTGAGTGATATTCCATTGTACATAAGGACCACAACTTCTGTATCCATTTTTCTCTTTCCTGGGATATTGAAGGTGGAATGAAGTGGAGGTCCTTGTCAACAGAGCAGCCCTAAACTTTGGGGTGCTTGTGTCTTGCTGATTTTTCATTTTCCCAATTTATACCCCCATGAGTGGAAGTGCCCTATGCTCTCTAAGCTGTGTTTTTTAGATGTTTCAGGACACACCGTACACTTCTCCAGAGTGGCTGTTAGCAATTTACATCCTGCCCATCAGTGTAGCAAGGCTCCCATTTCTCCATGGCCTGTCCTGCATTTCTGGTTTTGAGACTTTTTTCAGCATGGCCCTTTTGACAGATGGGTAGCGAGTCTTCTTTGTAGCGCTGATTTGCCTTTCCAGGTTGCTTGGTTGGCCAAAAAGGGCGTATGCGTTTTTTCCTGAATATATTCAGGAAAAAACGCATACGCCCTTTTTGGCCAAGGGCATCATTGTCAACGTTTTGCCGCTTTTCATGTGCTTTAAAGGCGATTTGAATCTACCTCCTGGAATCTGTTTCCTGCAAATCTGCCTTGATTTCAAATCCTCTTCTTTGCCTTCCCTCAATATATTTGTGGACGAGAGTTATGATTTATAACTCTGCAGGTTTGTGAATTGCAGTGCCCTGAAGCTCCATTTTACAACTCGCTTTTTTGGGAGCTGGCCGCAAAAGCGCAGGATGGCTTCAGGCCCTGTTCTGGTTCCCGGGGGATGGATGAGCCTGTGGTTAATTCTTCTTCCTGATGGGAAGATAGAGTGACCTGTGCCTGTCCCAACACCAAGAGCTAGTCTCTCACTGGTTCCCCGTCTACCCGTTCATCCTCAGGACAAATTGCAACCTGTACGGAACAGGAGGTTAAAGGTGCTGATGCTCCAAGTAGGGAGATTGTTAGTAAAGCGGCTGGAATGGCCAACCCGGGCACAAGGAGGAGAGAAATGAGGTGCGTTTTAGAAACCTTTCCCCATTACATGGTGTACCATCATTTTGTTTTCTCATGCATGTTTTCGATGTAGGAAGATGTCCTTGAACCTGGAGATTTGGGACCCATGCGATGGGTACCACGCTGTATTACTTTAAAGGGTCTGCGTTTGCTCACCCAACCTCAACAAACCTCTCAGCCCCAAGAGTGTCCACCCTTATGTCTCATCCAGCTGTGGGTCTAGATATGGTCAATCCAGGTTGCATCACAGCCCCTGAACGCATTGTGTAAGTATTTCTCTCTCTTTCACTGTCTTTGTTTCATTGGTTTTTCAAAGTAATTTATTTTTACAATGGGGTTTAGCTGCTTTTCACTGCTGTGTTTATGCCGCTTTACACCCACTTGACACACTAACAGAGAGATATCAATACATAGGTTTTAAGATTATTACTAGTCAGATATATTCTTGTGCGGTGAATAGGGCGTGTTGAGTCCAGTTCTCTGAGCAAGGAGTAGGTCTTGTCTATTACATATTGGGTTTATGGAACGGTATCTGAGCTAATTTGAAACCCTTGTTTTATGTATCACCCCACCTCACCTTTCCCGATAAGCAGCCATAGTGTGTTTTCTGCATGTGTGACTCTGTTCTGTTTTGTAATTCAGTTCAAGTGTAACGGTTTTTACATTCCCTCTATAAGTGATACCTTATGAGAAGTGTCCTTTTCTGTGTGACTTATTTCACTTAGAATCGTCGTACCTAAATCCACTCATCATGCTGCTACTAGCCTTATGACATCGATTTCATGGCTGAGTGATATTCCATTGTACATAAGGACCACAACTTCTTTATCCATTTTTCTCTTTCCTGGGATATTGAAGGTGGAATGAAGTGGAGGTCCTTGTCAACAGAGCAGCCCTAAACTTTGGGGTGCTTGTGTCTTGCTGATTTTTCATTTTCCCAATTTATACCCCCATGAGTGGAAGTGCCCTATGCTCTCTAAGCTGTGTTTTTTAGATGTTTCAGGACACACCGTACACTTCTCCAGAGTGGCTGTTAGAAATTTACATCCTGCCCATCAGTGTAGCAAGGCTCCCATTTCTCCATGGCCTGTCCTGCATTTCTGGTTTTGAGACTTTTTTCAGCATGGCCCTTTTGACAGATGGGTAGCGAGTCTTCTTTGTAGCGCTGATTTGCCTTTCCAGGTTGCTTGGTTGGCCAAAAAGGGCGTATGCGTTTTTTCCTGAATATATTCAGGAAAAAACGCATACGCCCTTTTTGGCCAAGGGCATCATTGTCAACGTTTTGCCGCTTTTCATGTGCTTTAAAGGCGATTTGAATCTACCTCCTGGAATCTGTTTCCTGCAAATCTGCCTTGATTTCAAATCCTCTTCTTTGCCTTCCCTCAATATATTTGTGGACGAGAGTTTTCATTTATAACTCTGTAGGTTTGGGAATTGCAGTGCCCTGAAGCTCCATTTTACAACTCGCTTTTTTGGGAGCTGGCCGCAAAAGCGCAGGATGGCTTCAGGCCCTGTTCTGGTTCCCGGGGGGTGGATGAGCCTGTGGTTAATTCTTCTTCCTGATGGGAAGATAGAGTGACCTGTGCCTGTCCCAACACCAAGAGCTAGTCTCTCACTGGTTCCCCGTCTACCCGTTCATCCTCAGGACAAATTGCAACCTGTACGGAACAGGAGGTTAAAGGTGCTGATGCTCCAAGTAGGGAGATTGTTAGTAAAGCGGCTGGAATGGCCAACCCGGGCACAAGGAGAAGAGAAATGAGGTGCGTTTTAGAAACCTTTCCCCATCACATGGTGTACCATCATTTTGTTTTCTCATGCATGTTTTCGATGTAGGAAGATGTCCTTGAACCTGGAGATTTGGGACCCATGCGATGGGTACCACGCTGTATTACTTTAAAGGGTCTGCGTTTGCTCACCCAACCTCAACAAACCTCTCAGCCCCAAGAGTGTCCACCCTTATGTCTCATCCAGCTGTGGGTCTAGATATGGTCAATCCAGGTTGCATCACAGCCCCTGAACGCATTGTGTAAGTATTTCTCTCTCTTTCACTGTCTTTGTTTCATTGGTTTTTCAAAGTAATTTATTTTTACAATGGGGTTTAGCTGCTTTTCACTGCTGTGTTTATGCCGCTTTACACCCACTTGACACACTAACAGAGAGATATCAATACATAGGTTTTAAGATTATTACTAGTCAGATATATTCTTGTGCGGTGAATAGGGCGTGTTGAGTCCAGTTCTCTGAGCAAGGAGTAGGTCTTGTCTATTACATATTGGGTTTATGGAACGGTATCTGAGCTAATTTGAAACCCTTGTTTTATGTATCACCCCACCTCACCTTTCCCGATAAGCAGCCATAGTGTGTTTTCTGCATGTGTGACTCTGTTCTGTTTTGTAATTCAGTTCAAGTGTAACAGTTTTTACATTCCCTCTATAAGTGATACCTTATGAGAAGTGTCCTTTTCTGTGTGACTTATTTCACTTAGAATCGTCGTACCTAAATCCACTCATCATGCTGCTACTAGCCTTATGACATCGATTTCATGGCTGAGTGATATTCCATTGTACATAAGGACCACAACTTCTTTATCCATTTTTCTCTTTCCTGGGATATTGAAGGTGGAATGAAGTGGAGGTCCTTGTCAACAGAGCAGCCCTAAACTTTGGGGTGCTTGTGTCTTGCTGATTTTTCATTTTCCCAATTTATACCCCCATGAGTGGAAGTGCCCTATGCTCTCTAAGCTGTGTTTTTTAGATGTTTCAAGACACACCGTACACTTCTCCAGAGTGGCTGTTGGCAATTTACATCCCGCCCATCAGTGTAGCAAGGCTCCCATTTCTCCATGGCCTGTCCCGCATTTCTGGTTTTGAGACTTTTTTCAGCATGGCCCTTTTGACCGATGGGTATCGAGTCTTCTTTGTAGCGCTGATTTGCCTTTCCAGGTTGCTTGGTTGGCCAAAAAGGGCGTATGCGTTTTTTCCTGAATATATTCAGGAAAAAACGCATACGCCATTTTTAGCCAAGGGCATCATTGTCAACGTTTTGCCGCTTTTCATGTGCTTTAAAGGCGATTCGAATCTACCTCCTGAAATCTGTTTCCTGCAATTCTGCCTTGATTTCAAATCCTCTTCTTTGCCTTCCCTCAATATATTTGTGGACGAGAGTTTTCATTTATAACTCTGCAGGTTTGGGAATTGCAGTGCCCTGAAGCTCCATTTTACAACTCGCTTTTTTGGGAGCTGGCCGCAAAAGCGCTGGATGGCTTCAGGCCCTGTTCTGGTTCCGGGGGGGATGATGAGCCTGTGGTTAATTCTTCTTCCTGATGGGAAAATAGAGTGACCTGTGCCTGTCCCAACACCAAGAGCTAGTCTCTCACTGGTTCCCCGTCTACCCGTTCATCCTCAGGACAAATTGCAACCTGCACGGAACAGGAGGTTAAAGGTGCTGATGCTCCAAATAAGGAGATTGCTAGTAAAGCGGCTGGAATGGAGAACCCGGGCACAAGGAGATGAGAAATGAGGTGCGTTTTAGATATTTTTCCCCATCACACGGTGTACCATCTTCTGGGTTTCTCGTGCATGTTTTCGATGTAGGAAGATGCCCTTGAACCTGGAGATTTGGGACCCATGGGATGGGTACCACGCAGTATTACTTTAAAGGGTCTGCGTTTGCTCACCCAACCTCACCAAACCTCTCAGCCCCAAGAGTGTCCACCCTTATGTCTCATCCAGCTTTGGGTCTAGATATGGTCAATCCAGGTTGCATCACAGCCCCTGAACGCATTGTGTAAGAATTTCTCTCTCTTTCACTGTCTTTGTTTCATGGGTTTGTAAAAGTAATTTATTTTTATAATGGGGTTTAGCTGCTTTTCACTGCTGTGTTTATGCTGCTTTACACCCACTTGACACACTAACAGAGAGATATCAATACATAGGTTTTAAGATTATTACTAGTCAGATATATTCTTGTGTGGTGAATAGGGCGTGTTGAGTCCAGTTCTCTGAGCAAGGAGTAGGTCTTGTCTATTACATATTGGGTTTATGGAACGGTATCTGAGCTAATTTGAAACCCTTGTTTTATGTATCACCCCACCTCACCTTTCCCTTTAAGCAGCCATAGTGTGTTTTCTGCATGTGTGACTCTGTTCTGTTTTGTAATTCAGTTCAAGTGTAACGGTTTTTACATTCCCTCTATAAGTGATACCTTATGAGAAGTGTCCTTTTCTGTGTGACTTATTTCACTTAGAATCGTCGTACCTAAATCCACTCATCATGCTGCTACTAGCCTTATGACATTGATTTCACGGCTGAGTGATATTCCATTGTACATAAGGACCACAACTTCTTTATCCATTTTTCTCTTTCCTGGGATATTGAAGGTGGAATGAAGTGGAGGTCCTTGTCAACAGAGCAGCCCTAAACTTTGGGGTGCTTGTGTCTTGCTGATTTTTCATTTTCCCAATTTATACCCCCATGAGTGGAAGTGCCCTATGCTCTCTAAGCTGTGTTTTTTAGATGTTTCAAGACACACCGTACACCTCTCCAGAGTGGCTGTTGGCAATTTACATCGCGCCCATCAGTGTAGCAAGGCTCCCATTTCTCCATGGCCTGTCCTGCATTTCTGGTTTTGAGACTTTTTTCAGCATGGCCCTTTTGACCGATGGGTAGCGAGTCTTCTTTGTAGCCCTGATTTGCCTTTCCAGGTTGCTTGGTTGGCCAAAAAGGCCGTATGGGTTTTTTCCTGAATATATTCAGGAAAAAACGCATACGCCCTTTTTGGCCAAGGGCATCATTGTCAACGTTTTGCCGCTTTTCATGTGCTTTAAAGGCGATTCGAATCTACCTCCTGAAATCTGTTTCCTGCAATTCTGCCTTGATTTCAAATCCTCTTCTTTGCCTTCCCTCAATATATTTGTGGACGAGAGTTATCATTTATAACTCTGCAGGTTTGTGAATTGCAGTGCCCTGAAGCTCCATTTTACAACTCGCTTTTTTGGGAGCTGGCCGCAAAAGCGCAGGATGGCTTCAGGCCCTGTTCTGGTTCCGGGGGGGATGATGAGCCTGTGGTTAATTCTTCTTCCTGACGGGAAAATAGAGTGACCTGTGCCTGTGCCAACAACAAGAGCTAGTCTCTCACTGGTTCCCCGTCTACCCGTTCATCCTCAGGACAAATTGCAACCTGTACGGAACAGGAGGTTAAAGGTGCTGATGCTCCAAGTAGGGAGATTGTTAGTAAAGCGGCTGGAATGGCCAACCCGGGCACAAGGAGAAGAGAAATGAGGTGCGTTTTGGAAACCTTTCCCCATCACATGGTGTACCATCATTTTGTTTTCTCATGCATGTTTTCGATGTAGGAAGATGTCCTTGAACCTGGAGATTTGGGACCCATGCGATGGGTACCACGCTGTATTACTTTAAAGGGTCTGCGTTTGCTCACCCAACCTCAACAAACCTCTCAGCCCCAAGAGTGTCCACCCTTATGTCTCATCCAGCTGTGGGTCTAGATATGGTCAATCCAGGTTGCATCACAGCCCCTGAACGCATTGTGTAAGTATTTCTCTCTCTTTCACTGTCTTTGTTTCATTGGTTTTTCAAAGTAATTTATTTTTACAATGGGGTTTAGCTGCTTTTCACTGCTGTGTTTATGGCGCTTTACACCCACTTGACACACTAACAGAGAGATATCAATACATAGGTTTTAAGATTATTACTAGTCAGATATATTCTTTTTGCGGTGAATAGGGCGTGTTGAGTCCAGTTCTCTGAGCAAGGAGTAGGTCTTGTCTATTACATATTGGGTTTATGGAACGGTATCTGAGCTAATTTGAAACCCTTGTTTTATGTATCACCCCACCTCACCTTTCCCGATAAGCAGCCATAGTGTGTTTTCTGCATGTGTGACTCTGTTCTGTTTTGTAATTCAGTTCAAGTGTAACAGTTTTTACATTCCCTCTATAAGTGATACCTTATGAGAAGTGTCCTTTTCTGTGTGACTTATTTCACTTAGAATCGTCGTACCTAAATCCACTCATCATGCTGCTACTAGCCTTATGACATCGATTTCATGGCTGAGTGATATTCCATTGTACATAAGGACCACAACTTCTTTATCCATTTTTCTCTTTCCTGGGATATTGAAGGTGGAATGAAGTGGAGGTCCTTGTCAACAGAGCAGCCCTAAACTTTGGGGTGCTTGTGTCTTGCTGATTTTTCATTTTCCCAATTTATACCCCCATGAGTGGAAGTGCCCTATGCTCTCTAAGCTGTGTTTTTTAGATGTTTCAAGACACACCGTACACTTCTCCAGAGTGGCTGTTGGCAATTTACATCCCGCCCATCAGTGTAGCAAGGCTCCCATTTCTCCATGGCCTGTCCCGCATTTCTGGTTTTGAGACTTTTTTCAGCATGGCCCTTTTGACCGATGGGTAGCGAGTCTTCTTTGTAGCGCTGATTTGCCTTTCCAGGTTGCTTGGTTGGCCAAAAAGGGCGTATGCGTTTTTTCCTGAATATATTCAGGAAAAAACGCATACGCCATTTTTAGCCAAGGGCATCATTGTCAACGTTTTGCCGCTTTTCATGTGCTTTAAAGGCGATTCGAATCTACCTCCTGAAATCTGTTTCCTGCAATTCTGCCTTGATTTCAAATCCTCTTCTTTGCCTTCCCTCAATATATTTGTGGATGAGAGTTATCATTTATAACTCTGCAGGTTTGGGAATTGCAGTGCCCTGAAGCTCCATTTTACAACTCGCTTTTTTGGGAGCTGGCCGCAAAAGCGCTGGATGGTTTCAGGCCCTGTTCTGGTTCCAGGGGGGATGATGAGCCTGTGGTTAATTCTTCTTCCTGATGGGAAAATAGAGTGACCTGTGCCTGTCCCAACACCAAGAGCTAGTCTCTCACTGGTTCCCCGTCTACCCGTTCATTCTCAGGACAAATTGCAACCTGCACGGAACAGGAGGTTAAAGGTGCTGATGCTCCAAATAAGGAGATTGCTAGTAAAGCGGCTGGAATGGAGAACCCGGGCACAAGGAGATGAGAAATGAGGTGCGTTTTAGATATTTTTCCCCATCACACGGTGTACCATCTTCTGGGTTTCTCGTGCATGTTTTCGATGTAGGAAGATGTCCTTGAACCTGGAGATTTGGGACCCATGCGATGGGTAACACGCAGTATTACTTTAAAGGGTCTGCGTTTGCTCACCCAACCTCACCAAACCTCTCAGCCCCAAGAGTGTCCACCCTTATGTCTCATCCAGCTGTGGGTCTAGATATGGTCAATCCAGGTTGCATCACAGCCCCTGAACGCATTGTTTAAGAATTTCTCTCTCTTTCACTGTCTTTGTTTCATGGGTTTGTAAAAGTAATTTATTTTTATAATGGGGTTTAGCTGCTTTTCACTGCTGTGTTTATGCTGCTTTACACCCACTTGACACACTAACAGAGAGATATCAATACATAGGTTTTAAGATTATTACTAGTCAGATATAATCTTGTGTGGTGAATAGGGCGTGTTGAGTCCAGTTCTCTGAGCAAGGAGTAGGTCTTGTCTATTACATATTGGGTTTATGGAACGGTATCTGAGCTAATTTGAAACCCTTGTTTTATGTATCACCACACCTCACCTTTCCCTTTAAGCAGCCATAGTGTGTTTTCTGCATGTGTGACTCTGTTCTGTTTTGTAATTCAGTTCAAGTGTAACGGTTTTTACATTCCCTCTATAAGTGATACCTTATGAGAAGTGTCCTTTTCTGTGTGACTTATTTCACTTAGAATCGTCGTACCTAAATCCACTCATCATGCTGCTACTAGCCTTATGACATTGATTTCATGGCTGAGTGATATTCCATTGTACATAAGGACCACAACTTCTTTATCCATTTTTCTCTTTCCTGGGATATTGAAGGTGGAATGAAGTGGAGGTCCTTGTCAACAGAGCAGCCCTAAACTTTGGGGTGCTTGTGTCTTGCTGATTTTTCATTTTCCCAATTTATACCCCCATGAGTGGAAGTGCCCTATGCTCTCTAAGCTGTGTTTTTTAGATGTTTCAAGACACACCGTACACTTCTCCAGAGTGGCTGTTGGCAATTTACATCCCGCCCATCAGTGTAGCAAGGCTCCCATTTCTCCATGGCCTGTCCTGCATTTCTGGTTTTGAGACTTTTTTCAGCATGGCCCTTTTGACCGATGGGTAGCGAGTCTTCTTTGTAGCGCTGATTTGCCTTTCCAGGTTGCTTGGTTGGCCAAAAAGGGCGTATGCGTTTTTTCCTGAATATATTCAGGAAAAAACGCATACGCCCTTTTTGGCCAAGGGCATCATTGTCAACGTTTTGCCGCTTTTCATGTGCTTTAAAGGCGATTCGAATCTACCTCCTGAAATCTGTTTCCTGCAATTCTGCCTTGATTTCAAATCCTCTTCTTTGCCTTCCCTCAATATATTTGTGGACGAGAGTTATCATTTATAACTCTGCAGGTTTGTGAATTGCAGTGCCCTGAAGCTCCATTTTACAACTCGCTTTTTTGGGAGCTGGCCGCAAAAGCGCAGGATGGCTTCAGGCCCTGTTCTGGTTCCGGGGGGGATGATGAGCCTGTGGTTAATTCTTCTTCCTGATGGGAAAATAGAGTGACCTGTGCCTGTGCCAACAACAAGAGCTAGTCTCTCACTGGTTCCCCGTCTACCCGTTCATCCTCAGGACAAATTGCAACCTGTACGGAACAGGAGGTTAAAGGTGCTGATGCTCCAAGTAGGGAGATTGTTAGTAAAGCGGCTGGAATGGCCAACCCGGGCACAAGGAGAAGAGAAATGAGGTGCGTTTTAGAAACCTTTCTCCATCACATGGTGTACCATCATTTTGTTTTCTCATGCATGTTTTCGATGTAGGAAGATGTCCTTGAACCTGGAGATTTGGGACCCATGCGATGGGTACCACGCTGTATTACTTTAAAGGGTCTGCGTTTGCTCACCCAACCTCAACAAACCTCTCAGCCCCAAGAGTGTCCACCCTTATGTCTCATCCAGCTGTGGGTCTAGATATGGTCAATCCAGGTTGCATCACAGCCCCTGAACGCATTGTGTAAATATTTCTCTCTCTTTCACTGTCTTTGTTTCATTGGTTTTTCAAAGTAATTTATTTTTACAATGGGGTTTAGCTGCTTTTCACTGCTGTGTTTATGCCGCTTTACACCCACTTGACACACTAACAGAGAGATATCAATACATAGGTTTTAAGATTATTACTAGTCAGATATATTCTTGTGCGGTGAATCGGGCGTGTTGAGTCCAGTTCTCTGAGCAAGGAGTAGGTCTTGTCTATTACATATTGGGTTTATGGAACGGTATCTGATCTAATTTGAAACCCTTGTTTTATGTATCACCCCACCTCACCTTTCCCGATAAGCAGCCATAGTGTGTTTTCTGCATGTGTGACTCTGTTCTGTTTTGTAATTCAGTTCAAGTGTAACAGTTTTTACATTCCCTCTATAAGTGATACCTTATGAGAAGTGTCCTTTTCTGTGTGACTTATTTCACTTAGAATCGTCGTACCTAAATCCACTCATCATGCTGCTACTAGCCTTATGACATCGATTTCATGGCTGAGTGATATTCCATTGTACATAAGGACCACAACTTCTTTATCCATTTTTCTCTTTCCTGGGATATTGAAGGTGGAATGAAGTGGAGGTCCTTGTCAACAGAGCAGCCCTAAACTTTGGGGTGCTTGTGTCTTGCTGATTTTTCATTTTCCCAATTTATACCCCCATGAGTGGAAGTGCCCTATGCTCTCTAAGCTGTGTTTTTTAGATGTTTCAAGACACACCGTACACTTCTCCAGAGTGGCTGTTGGCAATTTACATCCCGCCCATCAGTGTAGCAAGGCTCCCATTTCTCCATGGCCTGTCCCGCATTTCTGGTTTTGAGACTTTTTTCAGCATGGCCCTTTTGACCGATGGGTAGCGAGTCTTCTTTGTAGCGCTGATTTGCCTTTCCAGGTTGCTTGGTTGGCCAAAAAGGGCGTATGCGTTTTTTCCTGAATATATTCAGGAAAAAACGCATACGCCATTTTTAGCCAAGGGCATCATTGTCAACGTTTTGCCGCTTTTCATGTGCTTTAAAGGCGATTCGAATCTACCTCCTGAAATCTGTTTCCTGCAATTCTGCCTTGATTTCAAATCCTCTTCTTTGCCTTCCCTCAATATATTTGTGGATGAGAGTTATCATTTATAACTCTGCAGGTTTGGGAATTGCAGTGCCCTGAAGCTCCATTTTACAACTCGCTTTTTTGGGAGCTGGCCGCAAAAGCGCTGGATGGCTTCAGGCCCTGTTCTGGTTCCGGGGGGGATGATGAGCCTGTGGTTAATTCTTCTTCCTGATGGGAAAATAGAGTGACCTGTGCCTGTCCCAACACCAAGAGCTAGTCTCTCACTGGTTCCCCGTCTACCCGTTCATCCTCAGGACAAATTGCAACCTGCACGGAACAGGAGGTTAAAGGTGCTGATGCTCCAAATAAGGAGATTGCTAGTAAAGCGGCTGGAATGGAGAACCCGGGCACAAGGAGATGAGAAATGAGGTGCGTTTTAGATATTTTTCCCCATCACACGGTGTACCATCTTCTGGGTTTCTCGTGCATGTTTTCGATGTAGGAAGATGCCCTTGAACCTGGAGATTTGGGACCCATGGGATGGGTACCACGCAGTATTACTTTAAAGGGTCTGTGTTTGCTCACCCAACCTCACCAAACCTCTCAGCCCCAAGAGTGTCCACCCTTATGTCTCATCCAGCTGTGGGTCTAGATATGGTCAATCCAGGTTGCATCACAGCCCCTGAACGCATTGTGTAAGAATTTCTCTCTCTTTCACTGTCTTTGTTTCATGGGTTTTTCGAAGTAATTTATTTTTATAATGGGGTTTAGCTGCTTTTCACTGCTGTGTTTATGCTGCTTTACACCCACTTGACACACTAACAGAGAGATATCAATACATAGGTTTTAAGATTATTACTAGTCAGATATATTCTTGTGTGGTGAATAGGGCGTGTTGAGTCCAGTTCTCTGAGCAAGGAGTAGGTCTTGTCTATTACATATTGGGTTTATGGAACGGTATCTGAGCTAATTTGAAACCCTTGTTTTATGTATCACCCCACCTCACCTTTCCCGTTAAGCAGCCATAGTGTGTTTTCTGCATGTGTGACTCTGTTCTGTTTTGTAATTCAGTTCAAGTGTAACGGTTTTTACATTCCCTCTATAAGTGATACCTTATGAGAAGTGTCCTTTTCTGTGTGACTTATTTCACTTAGAATCGTCGTACCTAAATCCACTCATCATGCTGCTACTAGCCTTATGAGATTGATTTCATGGCTGAGTGATATTCCATTGTACATAAGGACCACAACTTCTGTATCCATTTTTCTCTTTCCTGGGATATTGAAGGTGGAATGAAGTGGAGGTCCTTGTCAACAGAGCAGCCCTAAACTTTGGGGTGCTTGTGTCTTGCTGATTTTTCATTTTCCCAATTTATACCCCCATGAGTGGAAGTGCCCTATGCTCTCTAAGCTGTGTTTTTTAGATGTTTCAGGACACACCGTACACTTCTCCAGAGTGGCTGTTGGCAATTTACATCCTGCCCATCAGTGTAGCAAGGCTCCCATTTCTCCATGGCCTGTCCTGCATTTCTGGTTTTGAGACTTTTTTCAGCATGGCCCTTTTGACCGATGGGTAGCGAGTCTTCTTTGTAGTGCTGATTTGCCTTTCCAGGTTGCTTGGTGGGCCAAAAAGGGCGTATGCCTTTTTTCCTGAATATATTCAGGAAAAAACGCATACGCCCTTTTTGGCCAAGGGCATCATTGTCAACGTTTTGCCGCTTTTCATGTGCTTTAAAGGCGATTCGAATCTACCTCCTGAAATCTGTTTCCTGCAATTCTGCCTTGATTTCAAATCCTCTTCTTTGCCTTCCCTCAATATATTTGTGGACGAGAGTTATCATTTATAACTCTGCAGGTTTGTGAATTGCAGTGCCCTGAAGCTCCATTTTACAACTCGCTTTTTTGGGAGCTGGCCGCAAAAGCGCTGGATGGCTTCAGGCCCTGTTCTGGTTCCGGGGGGGATGATGAGCCTGTGGTTAATTCTTCTTCCTGATGGGAAAATAGAGTGACCTGTGCCTGTGCCAACAACAAGAGCTAGTCTCTCACTGGTTCCCCGTCTACCCGTTCATCCTCAGGACAAATTGCAACCTGTACGGAACAGGAGGTTAAAGGTGCTGATGCTCCAAGTAGGGAGATTGTTAGTAAAGCGGCTGGAATGGCGAACCCGGGCACAAGGAGAAGAGAAATGAGGAGCGTTTTAGAAACCTTTCCCCATCACATGGTGTACCATCTTTTTGTTTTCTCATGCATGTTTTCGATGTAGGAAGATGTCCTTGAACCTGGAGATTTGGGACCCATGCGATGGGTACCACGCAGTATTACTTTAAAGGGTCTGCGTTTGCTCACCCAACCTCACCAAACCTCTCAGCCCCAAGAGTGTCCACCCTTATGTCTCATCCAGCTGTGGGTCTAGATATGGTCAATCTAGGTTGCATCACAGCCCCTGAACGCATTGTGTAAGAATTTCACTCTCTTTCACTGTCTTTGTTTCATGGGTTTTTCGAAGTAATTTATTTTTATACTGGGGTTTAGCTGCTTTTCACTGCTGTGTTTATGCCGCTTTACACCCACTTGACACACTAACAGAGAGATATCAATACATAGGTTTTAAGATTATTACTAGTCAGATATATTCTTGTGCAGTGAATAGGGCCTGTTGAGTCCAGTTCTCTGAGCAAGGAGTAGGTCTTGTCTATTACATATTGGGTTTATGGAACGGTATCTGAGCTAATTTGAAACCCTTGTTTTATGTATCACCCCACCTCCCCTTTCCCGTTAAGCAGCCATAGTGTGTTTTCTGCATGTGTGACTCTGTTCTGTTTTGTAATTCAGTTCAAGTGTAACGCTTTTTACATTCCCTCTATAAGTGATACCTTATGAGAAGTGTCCTTTTCTGTCTGACTTATTTCACTTAGAATCGTCGTACCTAAATCCACTCATCATGCTGCTACTAGCCTTATGACATTGATTTCACGGCTGAGTGATATTCCATTGTACATAAGGACCACAACTTCTTTATCCATTTTTCTCTTTCCTGGGATATTGAAGGTGGAATGAAGTGGAGGTCCTTGTCAACAGAGCAGCCCTAAACTTTGGGGTGTTTGTGTCTTGCTGATTTTTCATTTTCCCAATTTATACCCCCATGAGTGGAAGTGCCCTATGCTCTCTAAGCTGTGTTTTTTAGATGTTTCAGGACACACCGTACACTCCTCCAGAGTGGCTGTTGGCAATTTACATCGCGCCCATCAGTGTAGCAAGGCTCCCATTTCTCCATGGCCTGTCCTGCATTTCTGGTTTTGAGACTTTTTTCAGCATGGCCCTTTTGACCGATGGGTAGCGAGTCTTCTTTGTAGCCCTGATTTGCCTTTCCAGGTTGCTTGGTTGGCCAAAAAGGGCGTATGCATTTTTTCCTGAATATATTCAGGAAAAAACGCATACGCCCTTTTTGGCCAAGGGCATCATTGTCAACGTTTTGCCGCTTTTCATGTGCTTTAAAGGCGATTCGAATCTACCTCCTGAAATCTGTTTCCTGCAATTCTGCCTTGATTTCAAATCCTCTTCTTTGCCTTCCCTCAATATATTTGTGGACGAGAGTTATCATTTATATCTCTGCAGGTTTGTGAATTGCAGTGCCCTGAAGCTCCATTTTACAACTCGCTTTTTTGGGAGCTGGCCGCAAAAGCGCTGGATGGCTTCAGGCCCTGTTCTGGTTCCGGGTGGGATGATGAGCCTGTGGTTAATTCTTCTTCCTGATGGGAAAATAGAGTGACCTGTGCCTGTGCCAACAACAAGAGCTAGTCTCTCACTGGTTCCCCGTCTACCCGTTCATCCTCAGGACAAATTGCAACCTGTACGGAACAGGAGGTTAAAGGTGCTGATGCTCCAAGTAGGGAGATTGTTAGTAAAGCGGCTGGAATGGCGACCCCGGGCACAAGGAGAAGAGAAATGAGGTGCGTTTTAGTAACCTTTCCCCATCACATGGTGTACCATCTTTTTGTTTTCTCATGCATGTTTTCGATGTAGGAAGATGTCCTTGAACCTGCAGATTTGGGACCCATGCGATGGGTACCACGCAGTATTACTTTAAAGGGTCTGCGTTTGCTCACCCAACCTCACCAAACCTCTCAGCCCCAAGAGTGTCCACCCTTATGTCTCATCCAGCTGTGGGTCTAGATATGGTCAATCCAGGTTGCATCACAGCCCCTGAACGCATTGTGTAAGTATTTCTCTCTCTTTCACTGTCTTTGTTTCATGGGTTTTTCGAAGTAATTTATTTTTATACTGGGGTTTAGCTGCTTTTCACTGCTGTGTTTATGCCGCTTTACACCCACTTGACACACTAACAGAGAGATATCAATACATAGGTTTTAAGATTATTACTAGTCAGATATATTCTTGTGTGGTGAATAGGGCGTGTTGAGTCCAGTTCTCTGAGCAAGGAGTAGGTCTTGTCTATTACATATTGGGTTTATGGAACGGTATCTGAGCTAATTTGAAACCCTTGTTTTATGTATCACCCCACCTCACCTTTCCCTTTAAGCAGCCATAGTGTGTTTTCTGCATGTGTGACTCTGTTCTGTTTTGTAATTCAGTTCAAGTGTAACGCTTTTTACATTCCCTCTATAAGTGATACCTTATGAGAAGTGTCCTTTTCTGTGTGACTTATTTCACTTAGAATCGTCGTACCTAAATCCACTCATCATGCTGCTACTAGCCTTATGACATTGATTTCATGGCTGAGTGATATTCCATTGTACATAAGGACCACAACTTCTGTATCCATTTTTCTCTTTCCTGGGATATTGAAGGTGGAATGAAGTGGAGGTCCTTGTCAACAGAGCAGCCCTAAACTTTGGGGTGCTTGTGTCTTGCTGATTTTTCATTTTCCCAATTTATACCCCCATGAGTGGAAGTGCCCTATGCTCTCTAAGCTGTGTTTTTTAGATGTTTCAAGACACACCGTACACTTCTCCAGAGTGGCTGTTGGCAATTTACATCGCGCCCATCAGTGTAGCAAGGCTCCCATTTCTCCATGGCCTGTCCTGCATTTCTGGTTTTGAGACTTTTTTCAGCATGGCCCTTTTGACCGATGGGTAGCGAGTCTTCTTTGTAGCCCTGATTTGCCTTTCCAGGGTGCTTGGTTGGCCAAAAAGGGCGTATGGGTTTTTTCCTGAATATATTCAGGAAAAAACGCATACGCCCTTTTTGGCCAAGGGCATCATTGTCAACGTTTTGCCGCTTTTCATGTGCTTTAAAGGCGATTCGAATCTACCTCCTGAAATCTGTTTCCTGCAATTCTGCCTTGATTTCAAATCCTCTTCTTTGCCTTCCCTCAATATATTTGTGGACGAGAGTTATCATTTATAACTCTGCAGGTTTGTGAATTGCAGTGCCCTGAAGCTCCATTTTACAACTCGCTTTTTTGGGAGCTGGCCGCAAAAGCGCAGGATGGCTTCAGGCCCTGTTCTGGTTCCGGGGGGGATGATGAGCCTGTGGTTAATTCTTCTTCCTGATGGGAAAATAGAGTGACCTGTGCCTGTGCCAACAACAAGAGCTAGTCTCTCACTGGTTCCCCGTCTACCCGTTCATCCTCAGGACAAATTGCAACCTGTACGGAACAGGAGGTTAAAGGTGCTGATGCTCCAAGTAGGGAGATTGTTAGTAAAGCGGCTGGAATGGCGACCCCGGGCACAAGGAGAAGAGAAATGAGGTGCGTTTTAGAAACCTTTCCCCATCACATGGTGTACCATCTTTTTGTTTTCTCATGCATGTTTTCGATGTAGGAAGATGTCCTTGAACCTGGAGATTTGGGACCCATGCGATGGGTACCACGCAGTATTACTTTAAAGGGTCTGCGTTTGCTCACCCAACCTCACCAAACCTCTCAGCCCCAAGAGTGTCCACCCTTATGTCTCATCCAGCTGTGGGTCTAGATATGGTCAATCTAGGTTGCATCACAGCCCCGGAACGCATTGTGTAAGAATTTCACTCTCTTTCACTGTCTTTGTTTCATGGGTTTTTCGAAGTAATTTATTTTTATACTGGGGTTTAGCTGCTTTTCACTGCTGTGTTTATGCCGCTTTACACCCACTTGACACACTAACAGAGAGATATCAATACATAGGTTTTAAGATTATTACTAATCAGATATATTCTTGTGCAGGGAATAGGGCCTGTTGAGTCCAGTTCTCTGAGCAAGGAGTAGGTCTTGTCTATTACATATTGGGTTTATGGAACGGTATCTGAGCTAATTTGAAACCCTTGTTTTATGTATCACCCCACCTCACCTTTCCCGATAAGCAGCCATAGTGTGTTTTCTGCATGTGTGACTCTGTTCTGTTTTGTAATTCAGTTCAAGTGTAACAGTTTTTACATTCCCTCTATAAGTGATACCTTATGAGAAGTGTCCTTTTCTGTGTGACTTATTTCACTTAGAATCGTCGTACCTAAATCCACTCATCATGCTGCTACTAGCCTTATGACATTGATTTCATGGCTGAGTGATATTCCATTGTACATAAGGACCACAACTTCTTTATCCATTTTTCTCTTTCCTGGGATATTGAAGGTGGAATGAAGTGGAGGTCCTTGTCAACAGAGCAGCCCTAAACTTTGGGGTGCTTGTGTCTTGCTGATTTTTCATTTTCCCAATTTATACCCCCATGAGTGGAAGTGCCCTATGCTCTCTAAGCTGTGTTTTTTAGATGTTTCAGGACTCACCGTACACTTCTCCAGAGTGGCTGTTGGCAATTTACATCCCGCCCATCAGTGTAGCAAGGCTCCCATTTCTCCATGGCCTGTCCCGCATTTCTGGTTTTGAGACTTTTTTCAGCATGGCCCTTTTGACCGATGGGTAGCGAATCTTCTTTGTAGCGCTGATTTGCCTTTCCAGGTTGCTTGGTTGGCCAAAAAGGGCGTATGTGTTTTTTCCTGAATATATTCAGGAAAAAACGCATACGCCATTTTTAGCCAAGGGCATCATTGTCAACGTTTTGCCGCTTTTCATGTGCTTTAAAGGCGATTCGAATCTACCTCCTGAAATCTGTTTCCTGCAATTCTGCCTTGATTTCAAATCCTCTTCTTTGCCTTCCCTCAATATATTTGTGGACGAGAGTTATCATTTATAACTCTGCAGGTTTGTGAATTGCAGTGCCCTGAAGCTCCATTTTACAACTCGCTTTTTTGGGAGCTGGCCGCAAAAGCGCTGGATGGCTTCAGGCCCTGTTCTGGTTCCGGGGGGGATGATGAGCCTGTGGTTAATTCTTCTTCCTGATGGGAAAATAGAGTGACCTGTGCCTGTCCCAACACCAAGAGCTAGTCTCTCACTGGTTCCCCGTCTTCCCGTTCATCCTCAGGACAAATTGCAACCTGCACGGAACAGGAGGTTAAAGGTGCTGATGCTCCAAATAAGGAGATTGCTAGTAAAGCGGCTGGAATGGAGAACCCGGGCACAAGGAGATGAGAAATGAGGTGCGTTTTAGATATTTTTCCCCATCACACGGTGTACCATCTTCTGGGTTTCTCGTGCATGTTTTCAATGTAGGAAGATGCCCTTGAACCTGGAGATTTGGGACCCATGGGATGGGTACCACGCAGTATTACTTTAAAGGGTCTGCGTTTGCTCACCCAACCTCACCAAAACTCTCAGCCCCAAGAGTGTCCACCCTTATGTCTCATCCAGCTGTGGGTCTAGATATGGTCAATCCAGGTTGCATCACAGCCCCTGAACGCATTGTGTAAGAATTTCTCTCTCTTTCACTGTCTTTGTTTCATGGGTTTTTCGAAGTAATTTATTTTTATAATGGGGTTTAGCTGCTTTTCACTGCTGTGTTTATGCTGCTTTACACCCACTTGACACACTAACAGAGAGATATCAATACATAGGTTTTAAGATTATTACTAGTCAGATATATTCTTGTGCGGTGAATAGGGCGTGTTGAGTCCAGTTCTCTGAGCAAGGAGTAGGTCTTGTCTATTACATATTGGGTTTATGGAACGGTATCTGAGCTAATTTGAAACCCTTGTTTTATGTATCACCCCACCTCACCTTTCCCGTTAAGCAGCCATAGTGTGTTTTCTGCATGTGTGACTCTGTTCTGTTTTGTAATTCAGTTCAAGTGTAACGGTTTTTACATTCCCTCTATAAGTGATACCTTATGAGAAGTGTCCTTTTCTGTGTGACTTATTTCACTTAGAATCGTCGTACCTAAATCCACTCATCATGCTGCTACTAGCCTTATGAGATTGATTTCATGGCTGAGTGATATTCCATTGTACATAAGGACCACAACTTCTGTATCCATTTTTCTCTTTCCTGGGATATTGAAGGTGGAATGAAGTGGAGGTCCTTGTCAACAGAGCAGCCCTAAACTTTGGGGTGCTTGTGTCTTGCTGATTTTTCATTTTCCCAATTTATACCCCCATGAGTGGAAGTGCCCTATGCTCTCTAAGCTGTGTTTTTTAGATGTTTCAGGACACACCGTACACTTCTCCAGAGTGGCTGTTGGCAATTTACATCCTGCCCATCAGTGTAGCAAGGCTCCCATTTCTCCATGGCCTGTCCTGCATTTCTGGTTTTGAGACTTTTTTCAGCATGGCCCTTTTGACCGATGGGTAGCGAGTCTTCTTTGTAGTGCTGATTTGCCTTTCCAGGTTGCTTGGTGGGCCAAAAAGGGCGTATGCCTTTTTTCCTGAATATATTCAGGAAAAAACGCATACGCCCTTTTTGGCCAAGGGCATCATTGTCAACGTTTTGCCGCTTTTCATGTGCTTTAAAGGCGATTCGAATCTACCTCCTGAAATCTGTTTCCTGCAATTCTGCCTTGATTTCAAATCCTCTTCTTTGCCTTCCCTCAATATATTTGTGGACGAGAGTTATCATTTATAACTCTGCAGGTTTGTGAATTGCAGTGCCCTGAAGCTCCATTTTACAACTCGCTTTTTTGGGAGCTGGCCGCAAAAGCGCTGGATGGCTTCAGGCCCTGTTCTGGTTCCGGGTGGGATGATGAGCCTGTGGTTAATTCTTCTTCCTGATGGGAAAATAGAGTGACCTGTGCCTGTGCCAACAACAAGAGCTAGTCTCTCACTGGTTCCCCGTCTACCCGTTCATCCTCAGGACAAATTGCAACCTGTACGGAACAGGAGGTTAAAGGTGCTGATGCTCCAAGTAGGGAGATTGTTAGTAAAGCGGCTGGAATGGCGACCCCGGGCACAAGGAGAAGAGAAATGAGGTGCGTTTTAGAAACCTTTCCCCATCACATGGTGTACCATCTTTTTGTTTTCTCATGCATGTTTTCGATGTAGGAAGATGTCCTTGAACCTGGAGATTTGGGACCCATGCGATGGGTACCACGCAGTATTACTTTAAAGGGTCTGCGTTTGCTCACCCAACCTCACCAAACCTCTCAGCCCCAAGAGTGTCCACCCTTATGTCTCATCCAGCTGTGGGTCTAGATATGGTCAATCTAGGTTGCATCACAGCCCCGGAACGCATTGTGTAAGAATTTCACTCTCTTTCACTGTCTTTGTTTCATGGGTTTTTCGAAGTAATTTATTTTTATACTGGGGTTTAGCTGCTTTTCACTGCTGTGTTTATGCCGCTTTACACCCACTTGACACACTAACAGAGAGATATCAATACATAGGTTTTAAGATTATTACTAATCAGATATATTCTTGTGCAGGGAATAGGGCCTGTTGAGTCCAGTTCTCTGAGCAAGGAGTAGGTCTTGTCTATTACATATTGGGTTTATGGAACGGTATCTGAGCTAATTTGAAACCCTTGTTTTATGTATCACCCCACCTCACCTTTCCCGATAAGCAGCCATAGTGTGTTTTCTGCATGTGTGACTCTGTTCTGTTTTGTAATTCAGTTCAAGTGTAACAGTTTTTACATTCCCTCTATAAGTGATACCTTATGAGAAGTGTCCTTTTCTGTGTGACTTATTTCACTTAGAATCGTCGTACCTAAATCCACTCATCATGCTGCTACTAGCCTTATGACATTGATTTCATGGCTGAGTGATATTCCATTGTACATAAGGACCACAACTTCTTTATCCATTTTTCTCTTTCCTGGGATATTGAAGGTGGAATGAAGTGGAGGTCCTTGTCAACAGAGCAGCCCTAAACTTTGGGGTGCTTGTGTCTTGCTGATTTTTCATTTTCCCAATTTATACCCCCATGAGTGGAAGTGCCCTATGCTCTCTAAGCTGTGTTTTTTAGATGTTTCAGGACTCACCGTACACTTCTCCAGAGTGGCTGTTGGCAATTTACATCCCGCCCATCAGTGTAGCAAGGCTCCCATTTCTCCATGGCCTGTCCCGCATTTCTGGTTTTGAGACTTTTTTCAGCATGGCCCTTTTGACCGATGGGTAGCGAATCTTCTTTGTAGCGCTGATTTGCCTTTCCAGGTTGCTTGGTTGGCCAAAAAGGGCGTATGTGTTTTTTCCTGAATATATTCAGGAAAAAACGCATACGCCATTTTTAGCCAAGGGCATCATTGTCAACGTTTTGCCGCTTTTCATGTGCTTTAAAGGCGATTCGAATCTACCTCCTGAAATCTGTTTCCTGCAATTCTGCCTTGATTTCAAATCCTCTTCTTTGCCTTCCCTCAATATATTTGTGGACGAGAGTTATCATTTATAACTCTGCAGGTTTGTGAATTGCAGTGCCCTGAAGCTCCATTTTACAACTCGCTTTTTTGGGAGCTGGCCGCAAAAGCGCTGGATGGCTTCAGGCCCTGTTCTGGTTCCGGGGGGGATGATGAGCCTGTGGTTAATTCTTCTTCCTGATGGGAAAATAGAGTGACCTGTGCCTGTCCCAACACCAAGAGCTAGTCTCTCACTGGTTCCCCGTCTTCCCGTTCATCCTCAGGACAAATTGCAACCTGCACGGAACAGGAGGTTAAAGGTGCTGATGCTCCAAATAAGGAGATTGCTAGTAAAGCGGCTGGAATGGAGAACCCGGGCACAAGGAGATGAGAAATGAGGTGCGTTTTAGATATTTTTCCCCATCACACAGTGTACCATCTTCTGGGTTTCTCGTGCATGTTTTCAATGTAGGAAGATGCCCTTGAACCTGGAGATTTGGGACCCATGGGATGGGTACCACGCAGTATTACTTTAAAGGGTCTGCGTTTGCTCACCCAACCTCACCAAAACTCTCAGCCCCAAGAGTGTCCACCCTTATGTCTCATCCAGCTGTGGGTCTAGATATGGTCAATCCAGGTTGCATCACAGCCCCTGAACGCATTGTGTAAGAATTTCTCTCTCTTTCACTGTCTTTGTTTCATGGGTTTTTCGAAGTAATTTATTTTTATAATGGGGTTTAGCTGCTTTTCACTGCTGTGTTTATGCTGCTTTACACCCACTTGACACACTAACAGAGAGATATCAATACATAGGTTTTAAGATTATTACTAGTCAGATATATTCTTGTGTGGTGAATAGGGCGTGTTGAGTCCAGTTCTCTGAGCAAGGAGTAGGTCTTGTCTATTACATATTGGGTTTATGGAACGGTATCTGAGCTAATTTGAAACCCTTGTTTTATGTATCACCCCACCTCACCTTTCCCGTTAAGCAGCCATAGTGTGTTTTCTGCATGTGTGACTCTGTTCTGTTTTGTAATTCAGTTCAAGTGTAACGGTTTTTACATTCCCTCTATAAGTGATACCTTATGAGAAGTGTCCTTTTCTGTGTGACTTATTTCACTTAGAATCGTCGTACCTAAATCCACTCATCATGCTGCTACTAGCCTTATGAGATTGATTTCATGGCTGAGTGATATTCCATTGTACATAAGGACCACAACTTCTGTATCCATTTTTCTCTTTCCTGGGATATTGAAGGTGGAATGAAGTGGAGGTCCTTGTCAACAGAGCAGCCCTAAACTTTGGGGTGCTTGTGTCTTGCTGATTTTTCATTTTCCCAATTTATACCCCCATGAGTGGAAGTGCCCTATGCTCTCTAAGCTGTGTTTTTTAGATGTTTCAGGACACACCGTACACTTCTCCAGAGTGGCTGTTGGCAATTTACATCCTGCCCATCAGTGTAGCAAGGCTCCCATTTCTCCATGGCCTGTCCTGCATTTCTGGTTTTGAGACTTTTTTCAGCATGGCCCTTTTGACCGATGGGTAGCGAGTCTTCTTTGTAGTGCTGATTTGCCTTTCCAGGTTGCTTGGTGGGCCAAAAAGGGCGTATGCCTTTTTTCCTGAATATATTCAGGAAAAAACGCATACGCCCTTTTTGGCCAAGGGCATCATTGTCAACGTTTTGCCGCTTTTCATGTGCTTTAAAGGCGATTCGAATCTACCTCCTGAAATCTGTTTCCTGCAATTCTGCCTTGATTTCAAATCCTCTTCTTTGCCTTCCCTCAATATATTTGTGGACGAGAGTTATCATTTATAACTCTGCAGGTTTGTGAATTGCAGTGCCCTGAAGCTCCATTTTACAACTCGCTTTTTTGGGAGCTGGCCGCAAAAGCGCTGGATGGCTTCAGGCCCTGTTCTGGTTCCGGGTGGGATGATGAGCCTGTGGTTAATTCTTCTTCCTGATGGGAAAATAGAGTGACCTGTGCCTGTGCCAACAACAAGAGCTAGTCTCTCACTGGTTCCCCGTCTACCCGTTCATCCTCAGGACAAATTGCAACCTGTACGGAACAGGAGGTTAAAGGTGCTGATGCTCCAAGTAGGGAGATTGTTAGTAAAGCGGCTGGAATGGCGACCCCGGGCACAAGGAGAAGAGAAATGAGGTGCGTTTTAGAAACCTTTCCCCATCACATGGTGTACCATCTTTTTGTTTTCTCATGCATGTTTTCGATGTAGGAAGATGTCCTTGAACCTGGAGATTTGGGACCCATGCGATGGGTACCACGCAGTATTACTTTAAAGGGTCTGCGTTTGCTCACCCAACCTCACCAAACCTCTCAGCCCCAAGAGTGTCCACCCTTATGTCTCATCCAGCTGTGGGTCTAGATATGGTCAATCTAGGTTGCATCACAGCCCCGGAACGCATTGTGTAAGAATTTCACTCTCTTTCACTGTCTTTGTTTCATGGGTTTTTCGAAGTAATTTATTTTTATACTGGGGTTTAGCTGCTTTTCACTGCTGTGTTTATGCCGCTTTACACCCACTTGACACACTAACAGAGAGATATCAATACATAGGTTTTAAGATTATTACTAATCAGATATATTCTTGTGCAGGGAATAGGGCCTGTTGAGTCCAGTTCTCTGAGCAAGGAGTAGGTCTTGTCTATTACATATTGGGTTTATGGAACGGTATCTGAGCTAATTTGAAACCCTTGTTTTATGTATCACCCCACCTCACCTTTCCCGATAAGCAGCCATAGTGTGTTTTCTGCATGTGTGACTCTGTTCTGTTTTGTAATTCAGTTCAAGTGTAACAGTTTTTACATTCCCTCTATAAGTGATACCTTATGAGAAGTGTCCTTTTCTGTGTGACTTATTTCACTTAGAATCGTCGTACCTAAATCCACTCATCATGCTGCTACTAGCCTTATGACATTGATTTCATGGCTGAGTGATATTCCATTGTACATAAGGACCACAACTTCTTTATCCATTTTTCTCTTTCCTGGGATATTGAAGGTGGAATGAAGTGGAGGTCCTTGTCAACAGAGCAGCCCTAAACTTTGGGGTGCTTGTGTCTTGCTGATTTTTCATTTTCCCAATTTATACCCCCATGAGTGGAAGTGCCCTATGCTCTCTAAGCTGTGTTTTTTAGATGTTTCAGGACTCACCGTACACTTCTCCAGAGTGGCTGTTGGCAATTTACATCCCGCCCATCAGTGTAGCAAGGCTCCCATTTCTCCATGGCCTGTCCCGCATTTCTGGTTTTGAGACTTTTTTCAGCATGGCCCTTTTGACCGATGGGTAGCGAATCTTCTTTGTAGCGCTGATTTGCCTTTCCAGGTTGCTTGGTTGGCCAAAAAGGGCGTATGTGTTTTTTCCTGAATATATTCAGGAAAAAACGCATACGCCATTTTTAGCCAAGGGCATCATTGTCAACGTTTTGCCGCTTTTCATGTGCTTTAAAGGCGATTCGAATCTACCTCCTGAAATCTGTTTCCTGCAATTCTGCCTTGATTTCAAATCCTCTTCTTTGCCTTCCCTCAATATATTTGTGGACGAGAGTTATCATTTATAACTCTGCAGGTTTGTGAATTGCAGTGCCCTGAAGCTCCATTTTACAACTCGCTTTTTTGGGAGCTGGCCGCAAAAGCGCTGGATGGCTTCAGGCCCTCTTCTGGTTCCGGGGGGGATGATGAGCCTGTGGTTAATTCTTCTTCCTGATGGGAAAATAGAGTGACCTGTGCCTGTCCCAACACCAAGAGCTAGTCTCTCACTGGTTCCCCGTCTTCCCGTTCATCCTCAGGACAAATTGCAACCTGCACGGAACAGGAGGTTAAAGGTGCTGATGCTCCAAATAAGGAGATTGCTAGTAAAGCGGCTGGAATGGAGAACCCGGGCACAAGGAGATGAGAAATGAGGTGCGTTTTAGATATTTTTCCCCATCACACGGTGTACCATCTTCTGGGTTTCTCGTGCATGTTTTCAATGTAGGAAGATGCCCTTGAACCTGGAGATTTGGGACCCATGGGATGGGTACCACGCAGTATTACTTTAAAGGGTCTGCGTTTGCTCACCCAACCTCACCAAAACTCTCAGCCCCAAGAGTGTCCACCCTTATGTCTCATCCAGCTGTGGGTCTAGATATGGTCAATCCAGGTTGCATCACAGCCCCTGAACGCATTGTGTAAGAATTTCTCTCTCTTTCACTGTCTTTGTTTCATGGGTTTTTCGAAGTAATTTATTTTTATAATGGGGTTTAGCTGCTTTTCACTGCTGTGTTTATGCTGCTTTACACCCACTTGACACACTAACAGAGAGATATCAATACATAGGTTTTAAGATTATTACTAGTCAGATATATTCTTGTGTGGTGAATAGGGCGTGTTGAGTCCAGTTCTCTGAGCAAGGAGTAGGTCTTGTCTATTACATATTGGGTTTATGGAACGGTATCTGAGCTAATTTGAAACCCTTGTTTTATGTATCACCCCACCTCACCTTTCCCGTTAAGCAGCCATAGTGTGTTTTCTGCATGTGTGACTCTGTTCTGTTTTGTAATTCAGTTCAAGTGTAACGGTTTTTACATTCCCTCTATAAGTGATACCTTATGAGAAGTGTCCTTTTCTGTGTGACTTATTTCACTTAGAATCGTCGTACCTAAATCCACTCATCATGCTGCTACTAGCCTTATGAGATTGATTTCATGGCTGAGTGATATTCCATTGTACATAAGGACCACAACTTCTGTATCCATTTTTCTCTTTCCTGGGATATTGAAGGTGGAATGAAGTGGAGGTCCTTGTCAACAGAGCAGCCCTAAACTTTGGGGTGCTTGTGTCTTGCTGATTTTTCATTTTCCCAATTTATACCCCCATGAGTGGAAGTGCCCTATGCTCTCTAAGCTGTGTTTTTTAGATGTTTCAGGACACACCGTACACTTCTCCAGAGTGGCTGTTGGCAATTTACATCCTGCCCATCAGTGTAGCAAGGCTCCCATTTCTCCATGGCCTGTCCTGCATTTCTGGTTTTGAGACTTTTTTCAGCATGGCCCTTTTGACCGATGGGTAGCGAGTCTTCTTTGTAGTGCTGATTTGCCTTTCCAGGTTGCTTGGTGGGCCAAAAAGGGCGTATGCGTTTTTTCCTGAATATATTCAGGAAAAAACGCATACGCCCTTTTTGGCCAAGGGCATCATTGTCAACGTTTTGCCGCTTTTCATGTGCTTTAAAGGCGATTCGAATCTACCTCCTGAAATCTGTTTCCTGCAATTCTGCCTTGATTTCAAATCCTCTTCTTTGCCTTCCCTCAATATATTTGTGGACGAGAGTTATCATTTATAACTCTGCAGGTTTGTGAATTGCAGTGCCCTGAAGCTCCATTTTACAACTCGCTTTTTTGGGAGCTGGCCGCAAAAGCGCTGGATGGCTTCAGGCCCTGTTCTGGTTCCGGGTGGGATGATGAGCCTGTGGTTAATTCTTCTTCCTGATGGGAAAATAGAGTGACCTGTGCCTGTGCCAACAACAAGAGCTAGTCTCTCACTGGTTCCCCGTCTACCCGTTCATCCTCAGGACAAATTGCAACCTGTACGGAACAGGAGGTTAAAGGTGCTGATGCTCCAAGTAGGGAGATTGTTAGTAAAGCGGCTGGAATGGCGACCCCGGGCACAAGGAGAAGAGAAATGAGGTGCGTTTTAGAAACCTTTCCCCATCACATGGTGTACCATCTTTTTGTTTTCTCATGCATGTTTTCGATGTAGGAAGATGTCCTTGAACCTGGAGATTTGGGACCCATGCGATGGGTACCACGCAGTATTACTTTAAAGGGTCTGCGTTTGCTCACCCAACCTCACCAAACCTCTCAGCCCCAAGAGTGTCCACCCTTATGTCTCATCCAGCTGTGGGTCTAGATATGGTCAATCTAGGTTGCATCACAGCCCCGGAACGCATTGTGTAAGAATTTCACTCTCTTTCACTGTCTTTGTTTCATGGGTTTTTCGAAGTAATTTATTTTTATACTGGGGTTTAGCTGCTTTTCACTGCTGTGTTTATGCCGCTTTACACCCACTTGACACACTAACAGAGAGATATCAATACATAGGTTTTAAGATTATTACTAGTCAGATATATTCTTGTGCAGGGAATAGGGCCTGTTGAGTCCAGTTCTCTGAGCAAGGAGTAGGTCTTGTCTATTACATATTGGGTTTATGGAACGGTATCTGAGCTAATTTGAAACCCTTGTTTTATGTATCACCCCACCTCACCTTTCCCGATAAGCAGCCATAGTGTGTTTTCTGCATGTGTGACTCTGTTCTGTTTTGTAATTCAGTTCAAGTGTAACAGTTTTTACATTCCCTCTATAAGTGATACCTTATGAGAAGTGTCCTTTTCTGTGTGACTTATTTCACTTAGAATCGTCGTACCTAAATCCACTCATCATGCTGCTACTAGCCTTATGACATTGATTTCATGGCTGAGTGATATTCCATTGTACATAAGGACCACAACTTCTTTATCCATTTTTCTCTTTCCTGGGATATTGAAGGTGGAATGAAGTGGAGGTCCTTGTCAACAGAGCAGCCCTAAACTTTGGGGTGCTTGTGTCTTGCTGATTTTTCATTTTCCCAATTTATACCCCCATGAGTGGAAGTGCCCTATGCTCTCTAAGCTGTGTTTTTTAGATGTTTCAGGACACACCGTACACTTCTCCAGAGTGGCTGTTGGCAATTTACATCCCGCCCATCAGTGTAGCAAGGCTCCCATTTCTCCATGGCCTGTCCCGCATTTCTGGTTTTGAGACTTTTTTCAGCATGGCCCTTTTGACCGATGGGTAGCGAATCTTCTTTGTAGCGCTGATTTGCCTTTCCAGGTTGCTTGGTTGGCCAAAAAGGGCGTATGCGTTTTTTCCTGAATATATTCAGGAAAAAACGCATACGCCATTTTTAGCCAAGGGCATCATTGTCAACGTTTTGCCGCTTTTCATGTGCTTTAAAGGCGATTCGAATCTACCTCCTGAAATCTGTTTCCTGCAATTCTGCCTTGATTTCAAATCCTCTTCTTTGCCTTCCCTCAATATATTTGTGGACGAGAGTTATCATTTATAACTCTGCAGGTTTGTGAATTGCAGTGCCCTGAAGCTCCATTTTACAACTCGCTTTTTTGGGAGCTGGCCGCAAAAGCGCTGGATGGCTTCAGGCCCTGTTCTGGTTCCGGGGGGGATGATGAGCCTGTGGTTAATTCTTCTTCCTGATGGGAAAATAGAGTGACCTGTGCCTGTCCCAACACCAAGAGCTAGTCTCTCACTGGTTCCCCGTCTTCCCGTTCATCCTCAGGACAAATTGCAACCTGCACGGAACAGGAGGTTAAAGGTGCTGATGCTCCAAATAAGGAGATTGCTAGTAAAGCGGCTGGAATGGAGAACCCGGGCACAAGGAGATGAGAAATGAGGTGCGTTTTAGATATATTTCCCCATCACACGGTGTACCATCTTCTGGGTTTCTCGTGCATGTTTTCGATGTAGGAAGATGCCCTTGAACCTGGAGATTTGGGACCCATGGGATGGGTACCACGCAGTATTACTTTAAAGGGTCTGCGTTTGCTCACCCAACCTCACCAAACCTCTCAGCCCCAAGAGTGTCCACCCTTATGTCTCATCCAGCTGTGGGTCTAGATATGGTCAATCCAGGTTGCATCACAGCCCCTGAACGCATTGTGTAAGAATTTCTCTCTCTTTCACTGTCTTTGTTTCATGGGTTTTTCGAAGTAATTTATTTTTATACTGGGGTTTAGCTGCTTTTCACTGCTGTGTTTATGCCGCTTTACACCCACTTGACACACTAACAGAGAGATATCAATACATAGGTTTTAAGATTATTACTAGTCAGATATATTCTTGTGCGGTGAATAGGGCGTGTTGAGTCCAGTTCTCTGAGCAAGGAGTAGGTCTTGTCTATTACATATTGGGTTTCTGGAACGGTATCTGAGCTAATTTGAAACCCTTGTTTTATGTATCACCCCACCTCCCCTTTCCCGTTAAGCAGCCATAGTGTGTTTTCTGTATGTGTGACTCTGTTCTGTTTTGTAATTCAGTTCAAGTGTAACAGTTTTTACATTCCCTCTATAAGTGATACCTTATGAGAAGTGTCCTTTTTTGTGTGACTTATTTCACTTAGAATCGTCGTACCTAAATCCACTCATCATGCTGCTACTAGCCTTATGACATCGATTTCATGGCTGAGTGATATTCCATTGTACATAAGGACCAGAACTTCTTTATCCATTTTTCTCTTTCCTGGGATATTGAAGGTGGAATGAAGTGGAGGTCCTTGTCAACAGAGCAGCCCTAAACTTTGGGGTGCTTGTGTCTTGCTGATTTTTCATTTTCCCAATTTATACCCCCATGAGTGGAAGTGCCCTATGCTCTCTAAGCTGTGTTTTTTAGATGTTTCAAGACACACCGTACACTTCTCCAGAGTGGCTGTTGGCAATTTACATCCCGCCCATCAGTGTAGCAAGGCTCCCATTTCTCCATGGCCTGTCCCGCATTTCTGGTTTTGAGACTTTTTTCAGCATGGCCCTTTTGACCGATGGGTAGCGAGTCTTCTTTGTAGCGCTGATTTGCCTTTCCAGGTTGCTTGGTTGGCCAAAAAGGGCATATGCGTTTTTTCCTGAATATATTCAGGAAAAAACGCATACGCCATTTTTAGCCAAGGGCATCATTGTCAACGTTTTGCCGCTTTTCATGTGCTTTAAAGGCGATTCGAATCTACCTCCTGAAATCTGTTTCCTGCAATTCTGCCTTGATTTCAAATCCTCTTCTTTGCCTTCCCTCAATATATTTGTGGACGAGAGTTATCATTTATAACTCTGCAGGTTTGTGAATTGCAGTGCCCTGAAGCTCCATTTTACAACTCGCTTTTTTGGGAGCTGGCCGCAAAAGCGCTGGATGGCTTCAGGCCCTCTTCTGGTTCCGGGGGCTATGATGAGCCTGTGGTTAATTCTTCTTCCTGATGGGAAAATAGAGTGACCTGTGCCTGTCCCAACACCAAGAGCTAGTCTCTCACTGGTTCCCCGTCTTCCCGTTCATCCTCAGGACAAATTGCAACCTGCACGGAACAGGAGGTTAAAGGTGCTGATCCTCCAAATAAGGAGATTGCTAGTAAAGCGGCTGGAATGGAGAACCCGGGCACAAGGAGATGAGAAATGAGGTGCGTTTTAGATATTTTTCCCCATCACACGGTGTACCATCTTCTGGGTTTCTCGTGCATGTTTTCAATGTAGGAAGATGCCCTTGAACCTGGAGATTTGGGACCCATGGGATGGGTACCACGCAGTATTACTTTAAAGGGTCTGCGTTTGCTCACCCAACCTCACCAAACCTCTCAGCCCCAAGAGTGTCCACCCTTATGTCTCATCCAGCTGTGGGTCTAGATATGGTCAATCCAGGTTGCATCACAGCCCCTGAACGCATTGTGTAAGAATTTCTCTCTCTTTCACTGTCTTTGTTTCATGGGTTTTTCGAAGTAATTTATTTTTATAATGGGGTTTAGCTGCTTTTCACTGCTGTGTTTATGCTGCTTTACACCCACTTGACACACTAACAGAGAGATATCAATACATAGGTTTTAAGATTATTACTAGTCAGATATATTCTTGTGTGGTGAATAGGGCGTGTTGAGTCCAGTTCTCTGAGCAAGGAGTAGGTCTTGTCTATTACATATTGGGTTTATGGAACGGTATCTGAGCTAATTTGAAACCCTTGTGTTATGTATCACCCCACCTCACCTTTCCCGTTAAGCAGCCATAGTGTGTTTTCTGCATGTGTGACTCTGTTCTGTTTTGTAATTCAGTTCAAGTGTAACGGTTTTTACATTCCCTCTATAAGTGATACCTTATGAGAAGTGTCCTTTTCTGTGTGACTTATTTCACTTAGAATCGTCGTACCTAAATCCACTCATCATGCTGCTACTAGCCTTATGAGATTGATTTCATGGCTGAGTGATATTCCATTGTACATAAGGACCACAACTTCTGTATCCATTTTTCTCTTTCCTGGGATATTGAAGGTGGAATGAAGTGGAGGTCCTTGTCAACAGAGCAGCCCTAAACTTTGGGGTGCTTGTGTCTTGCTGATTTTTCATTTTCCCAATTTATACCCCCATGAGTGGAAGTGCCCTATGCTCTCTAAGCTGTGTTTTTTAGATGTTTCAGGACACACCGTACACTTCTCCAGAGTGGCTGTTGGCAATTTACATCCTGCCCATCAGTGTAGCAAGGCTCCCATTTCTCCATGGCCTGTCCTGCATTTCTGGTTTTGAGACTTTTTTCAGCATGGCCCTTTTGACCGATGGGTAGCGAGTCTTCTTTGTAGTGCTGATTTGCCTTTCCAGGTTGCTTGGTGGGCCAAAAAGGGCGTATGCGTTTTTTCCTGAATATATTCAGGAAAAAACGCATACGCCCTTTTTGGCCAAGGGCATCATTGTCAACGTTTTGCCGCTTTTCATGTGCTTTAAAGGCGATTCGAATCTACCTCCTGAAATCTGTTTCCTGCAATTCTGCCTTGATTTCAAATCCTCTTCTTTGCCTTCCCTCAATATATTTGTGGACGAGAGTTATCATTTATAACTCTGCAGGTTTGTGAATTGCAGTGCCCTGAAGCTCCATTTTACAACTCGCTTTTTTGGGAGCTGGCCGCAAAAGCGCTGGATGGCTTCAGGCCCTGTTCTGGTTCCGGGTGGGATGATGAGCCTGTGGTTAATTCTTCTTCCTGATGGGAAAATAGAGTGACCTCTGCCTGTGCCAACAACAAGAGCTAGTCTCTCACTGGTTCCCCGTCTACCCGTTCATCCTCAGGACAAATTGCAACCTGTACGGAACAGGAGGTTAAAGGTGCTGATGCTCCAAGTAGGGAGATTGTTAGTAAAGCGGCTGGAATGGCGACCCCGGGCACAAGGAGAAGAGAAATGAGGTGCGTTTTAGAAACCTTTCCCCATCACATGGTGTACCATCTTTTTGTTTTCTCATGCATGTTTTCGATGTAGGAAGATGTCCTTGAACCTGGAGATTTGGGACCCATGCGATGGGTACCACGCAGTATTACTTTAAAGGGTCTGCGTTTGCTCACCCAACCTCACCAAACCTCTCAGCCCCAAGAGTGTCCACCCTTATGTCTCATCCAGCTGTGGGTCTAGATATGGTCAATCTAGGTTGCATCACAGCCCCTGAACGCATTGTGTAAGAATTTCACTCTCTTTCACTGTCTTTGTTTCATGGGTTTTTCGAAGTAATTTATTTTTATAATGGGGTTTAGCTGCTTTTCACTGCTGTGTTTATGCCGCTTTACACCCACTTGACACACTAACAGAGAGATATCAATACATAGGTTTTAAGATTATTACTAGTCAGATATATTCTTGTGCAGTGAATAGGGCCTGTTGAGTCCAGTTCTCTGAGCAAGGAGTAGGTCTTGTCTATCACATATTGGGTTTATGGAACGGTATCTGAGCTAATTTGAAACCCTTGTTTTATGTATCACCCCACCTCCCCTTTCCCGTTAAGCAGCCATAGTGTGTTTTCTGCATGTGTGACTCTGTTCTGTTTTGTAATTCAGTTCAAGTGTAACGCTTTTTACATTCCCTCTATAAGTGATACCTTATGAGAAGTGTCCTTTTCTGTGTGACTTATTTCACTTAGAATCGTCGTACCTAAATCCACTCATCATGCTGCTACTAGCCTTATGACATTGATTTCACGGCTGAGTGATATTCCATTGTACATAAGGACCACAACTTCTTTATCCATTTTTCTCTTTCCTGGGATATTGAAGGTGGAATGAAGTGGAGGTCCTTGTCAACAGAGCAGCCCTAAACTTTGGGGTGTTTGTGTCTTGCTGATTTTTCATTTTCCCAATTTATACCCCCATGAGTGGAAGTGCCCTATGCTCTCTAAGCTGTGTTTTTTAGATGTTTCAGGACACACCGTACACTCCTCCAGAGTGGCTGTTGGCAATTTACATCGCGCCCATCAGTGTAGCAAGGCTCCCATTTCTCCATGGCCTGTCCTGCATTTCTGGTTTTGAGACTTTTTTCAGCATGGCCCTTTTGACCGATGGGTAGCGAGTCTTCTTTGTAGCCCTGATTTGCCTTTCCAGGTTGCTTGGTTGGCCAAAAAGGGCGTATGCATTTTTTCCTGAATATATTCAGGAAAAAACGCATACGCCCTTTTTGGCCAAGGGCATCATTGTCAACGTTTTGCCGCTTTTCATGTGCTTTAAATGCGATTCGAATCTACCTCCTGAAATCTGTTTCCTGCAATTCTGCCTTGATTTCAAATCCTCTTCTTTGCCTTCCCTCAATATATTTGTGGACGAGAGTTATCATTTATATCTCTGCAGGTTTGTGAATTGCAGTGCCCTGAAGCTCCATTTTACAACTCGCTTTTTTGGGAGCTGGCCGCAAAAGCGCAGGATGGCTTCAGGCCCTGTTCTGGTTCCGTGGGGGCAGGATGAGCCTGTGGTTAATTCTTCTTCCTGATGGGAAAATAGAGTGACCTGTTCCTGTCCCAACAACAAGAGCTAGTCTCTCACTGGTTCCCCATCTTCCCGTTCAGCCTCAGGACAAATTGCAACCTGTACGGAACAGGAGGTTAAAGGTGCTGATGCTCCAAGTAGGGAGATTGTTAGTAAAGCGGCTGCAATGGCGACCCCGGGCACAAGGAGAAGAGAAATGAGGTGCGTTTTAGAAACCTTTCCCCATCACATGGTGTACCATCTTTTTGTTTTCTCATGCATGTTTTCGATGTAGGAAGATGTCCTTGAACCTGGAGATTTGGGACCCATGCGATGGGTACCACGCAGTATTACTTTAAAGGGTCTGCGTTTGCTCACCCAACCTCACCAAACCTCTCAGCCCCAAGAGTGTCCACCCTTATGTCTCATCCAGCTGTGGGTCTAGATATGGTCAATCCAGGTTGCATCACAGCCCCTGAACGCATTGTGTAAGAATTTCTCTCTCTTTCACTGTCTTTGTTTCATGGGTTTTTCGAAGTAATTTATTTTTATACTGGGGTTTAGCTGCTTTTCACTGCTGTGTTTATGCCGCTTTACACCCACTTGACACACTAACAGAGAGATATCAATACATAGGTTTTAAGATTATTACTAGTCAGATATATTCTTGTGCGGTGAATAGGGCGTGTTGAGTCCAGTTCTCTGAGCAAGGAGTAGGTCTTGTCTATTACATATTGGGTTTATGGAACGGTATCTGAGCTAATTTGAAACGCTTGTTTTATGTATCACCCCACCTCACCTTTCCCGTTAAGCAGCCATAGTGTGTTTTCTGCATGTGTGACTCTGTTCTGTTTTGTAATTCAGTTCAAGTGTAACGGTTTTTACATTCCCTCTATAAGTGATACCTTATGAGAAGTGTCCTTTTCTGTGTGACTTATTTCACTTAGAATCGTCGAACCTAAATCCACTCATCATGCTGCTACTAGCCTTATGACATTGATTTCATGGCTGAGTGATATTCCATTGTACATAAGGACCACAACTTCTTTATCCATTTTTCTCTTTCCTGGGATATTGAAGGTGGAATGAAGTGGAGGTCCTTGTCAACAGAGCAGCCCTAAACTTTGGGGTGCTTGTGTCTTGCTGATTTTTCATTTTCCCAATTTATACCCCCATGAGTGGAAGTGCCCTATGCTCTCTAAGCTGTGTTTTTTAGATGTTTCAGGACACACCGTACACTTCTCCAGAGTGGCTGTTGGCAATTTACATCCCGCCCATCAGTGTAGCAAGGCTCCCATTTCTCCATGGCCTGTCCTGCATTTCTGGTTTTGAGACTTTTTTCAGCATGGCCCTTTTGACAGATGGGTAGCGAGTCTTCTTTGTAGCGCTGATTTGCCTTTCCAGGTTGCTTGGTTGGCCAAAAAGGGCGTATGGGTTTTTTCCTGAATATATTCAGGAAAAAACGCATACGCCCTTTTTGGCCAAGGGCATCATTGTCAACGTTTTGCCGCTTTTCATGTGCTTTAAAGGCGATTCGAATCTACCTCCTGGAATCTGTTTCCTGCAAATCTGCCTTGATTTCAAATCCTCTTCTTTGCCTTCCCTCAGTATATTTGTGGACGAGAGTTATCATTTATATCTCTGCAGGTTTGTGAATTGCAGTGCCCTGAAGCTCCATTTTACAACTCGCTTTTTTGGGAGCTGGCCGCAAAAGCGCAGGATGGCTTCAGGCCCTGTTCTGGTTCCAGGTGGGTGGATGAGCCTGTGGTTAATTCTTCTTCCTGATGGGAAGATAGAGTGACCTGTGCCTGTCCCAACACCAAGAGCTAGTCTCTCACTGGTTCCCCGTCTACCCGTTCATCCTCAGGACAAATTGCAACCTGTACGGAACAGGAGGTTAAAGGTGCTGATGCTCCAAGTAGGGAGATTGTTAGTAAAGCGGCTGGAATGGCGACCCCGGGCACAAGGAGAAGAGAAATGAGGTGCGTTTTAGAAACCTTTCCCCATCACATGGTGTACCATCATTTTGTTTTCTCATGCATGTTTTCGATGTAGGAAGATGTCCTTGAACCTGGAGATTTGGGACCCATGCGATGGGTACCACGCAGTATTACTTTAAAGGGTCTGCGTTTGCTCACCCAACCTCACCAAACCTCTCAGCCCCAAGAGTGTCCACCCTTATGTCTCATCCAGCTGTGGGTCTAGATATGGTCAATCCAGGTTGCATCACAGCCCCTGAACGCATTGTGTAAGAATTTCTCTCTCTTTCACTGTCTTTGTTTCATGGGTTTTTTGAAGTAATTTATTTTTATACTGGGGTTTAGCTGCTTTTCACTGCTGTGTTTATGCCGCTTTACACCCACTTGACACACTAACAGAGAGATATCAATACATAGGTTTTAAGATTATTACTAGTCAGATATATTCTTGTGCGGTGAATAGGGCGTGTTGAGTCCAGTTCTCTGAGCAAGGAGTAGGTCTTGTCTATTACATATTGGGTTTATGGAACGGTGTCTGAGCTAATTTGAAACCCTTGTGTTATGTATCACCCCACCTCACCTTTCCCGTTAAGCAGCCATAGTGTGTTTTCTGCATGTGTGACTCTGTTCTGTTTTGTAATTCAGTTCAAGTGTAACGGTTTTTACATTCCCTCTATAAGTGATACCTTATGAGAAGTGTCCTTTTCTGTGTGACTTATTTCACTTAGAATCGTCGTACCTAAATCCACTCATCATGCTGCTACTAGCCTTATGAGATTGATTTCATGGCTGAGTGATATTCCATTGTACATAAGGACCACAACTTCTGTATCCATTTTTCTCTTTCCTGGGATATTGAAGGTGGAATGAAGTGGAGGTCCTTGTCAACAGAGCAGCCCTAAACTTTGGGGTGCTTGTGTCTTGCTGATTTTTCATTTTCCCAATTTATACCCCCATGAGTGGAAGTGCCCTATGCTCTCTAAGCTGTGTTTTTTAGATGTCTCAGGACACACCGTACACTTCTCCAGAGTGGCTGTTGGCAATTTACATCCTGCCCATCAGTGTAGCAAGGCTCCCATTTCTCCATGGCCTGTCCTGCATTTCTGGTTTTGAGACTTTTTTCAGCATGGCCCTTTTGACCGATGGGTAGCGTGTCTTCTTTTTTGCCCTGATTTGCCTTTCCAGGTTGCTTGGTTGGCCAAAAAGGGCGTATGCATTTTTTCCTGAATATATTCAGGAAAAAACGCATACGCCCTTTTTGGCCAAGGGCATCATTGTCAACGTTTTGCCACTTTTCATGTGCTTTAAAGGCGATTCGAATCTACCTCCTGAAATCTGTTTCCTGCAATTCTGCCTTGATTTCAAATCCTCTTCTTTGCCTTCCCTCAATATATTTGTGGACGAGAGTTATCATTTATAACTCTGCAGGTTTGTGAATTGCAGTGCCCTGAAGCTCCATTTTACAACTCGCTTTTTTGGGAGCTGGCCGCAAAAGCGCAGGATGGCTTCAGGCCCTGTTCTGGTTCCGGGGTGGGGGGAGGATGAGCCTGTGGTTAATTCTTCTTCCTGATTGGAAAATAGAGTGACCTGTTCCTGTCCCAACAACAAGAGGTAGTCTCTCACTGGTTCCCCATCTTCCCGTTCAGCCTCAGGACAAATTGCAACCTGTACGGAACAGGAGGTTAAAGGTGCTGATGCTCCAAGTAGGGAGATTGTTAGTAAAGCGGCTGGAATGGCGACCCCGGGCACAAGGAGAAGAGAAATGAGGTGCGTTTTAGAAACCTTTCCCCATCACATGGTGTACCATCTTTTTGTTTTCTCATGCATGTTTTCGATGTAGGAAGATGTCCTTGAACCTGGAGATTTGGGACCCATGCGATGGGTACCACGCAGTATTACTTTAAAGGGTCTGCGTTTGCTCACCCAACCTCAACAAACCTCTCAGCCCCAAGAGTGTCCACCCTTATGTCTCATCCAGCTGTGGGTCTAGATATGGTCAATCCAGGTTGCATCACAGCCCCTGAACGCATTGTGTAAGTATTTCTCTCTCTTTCACTGTCTTTGTTTCATTGGTTTTTCAAAGTAATTTATTTTTATACTGGGGTTTAGCTGCTTTTCACTGCTGTGTTTATGCCGCTTTACACCCACTTGACACACTAACAGAGAGATATCAATACATAGGTTTTAAGATTATTACTAGTCAGATATATTCTTGTGCGGTGAATAGGGCGTGTTGAGTCCAGTTCTCTCAGCAAGGAGTAGGTCTTGTCTATTACATATTGGGTTTATGGAACGGTATCTGAGCTAATTTGAAACGCTTGTTTTATGTATCACCCCACCTCCCCTTTCCCGTTAAGCAGCCATAGTGTGTTTTCTGTATGTGTGACTCTGTTCTGTTTTGTAATTCAGTTCAAGTGTAACAGTTTTTACATTCCCTCTATAAGTGATACCTTATGAGAAGTGTCCTTTTCTGTGTGACTTATTTCACTTAGAATCGTCGTACCTAAATCCACTCATCATGCTGCTACTAGCCTTATGACATCGATTTCATGGCTGAGTGATATTCCATTGTACATACGGACCACAACTTCTTTATCCATTTTTCTCTTTCCTGGGATATTGAAGGTGGAATGAAGTGGAGGTCCTTGTCAACAGAGCAGCCCTAAACTTTGGGGTGCTTGTGTCTTGCTGATTTTTCCTTTTCCCAATTTATACCCCCATGAGTGGAAGTGCCCTATGCTCTCTAAGCTGTGTTTTTTAGATGTTTCAAGACACACCGTACACTTCTCCAGAGTGGCTGTTGGCAATTTACATCCCGCCCATCAGTGTAGCAAGGCTCCCATTTCTCCATGGCCTGTCCCGCATTTCTGGTTTTGAGACTTTTTTCAGCATGGCCCTTTTGACCGATGGGTATCGAGTCTTCTTTGTAGCGCTGATTTGCCTTTCTAGGTTGCTTGGTTGGCCAAAAAGGGCATATGCGTTTTTTCCTGAATATATTCAGGAAAAAACGCATACGCCATTTTTAGCCAAGGGCATCATTGTCAACGTTTTGCCGCTTTTCATGTGCTTTAAAGGCGAATCGAATCTACCTCCTGAAATCTGTTTCCTGCAATTCTGCCTTGATTTCAAATCCTCTTCTTTGCCTTCCCTCAATATATTTGTGGACGAGAGTTATCATTTATAACTCTGCAGGTTTGTGAATTGCAGTGCCCTGAAGCTCCATTTTACAACTCGCTTTTTTGGGAGCTGGCCGCAAAAGCGCTGGATGGCTTCAGGCCCTCTTCTGGTTCCGGGGGCTATGATGAGCCTGTGGTTAATTCTTCTTCCTGATGGGAAAATAGAGTGACCTGTGCCTGTCCCAACACCAAGAGCTAGTCTCTCACTGGTTCCCCGTCTTCCCGTTCATCCTCAGGACAAATTGCAACCTGCACGGAACAGGAGGTTAAAGGTGCTGATGCTCCAAATAAGGAGATTGCTAGTAAAGCGGCTGGAATGGAGAACCCGGGCACAAGGAGATGAGAAATGAGGTGCGTTTTAGATATTTTTCCCCATCACACGGTGTACCATCTTCTGGGTTTCTCGTGCATGTTTTCAATGTAGGAAGATGCCCTTGAACCTGGAGATTTGGGACCCATGGGATGGGTACCACGCAGTATTACTTTAAAGGGTCTGCGTTTGCTCACCCAACCTCACCAAACCTCTCAGCCCCAAGAGTGTCCACCCTTATGTCTCATCCAGCTGTGGGTCTAGATATGGTCAATCCAGGTTGCATCACAGCCCCTGAACGCATTGTGTAAGAATTTCTCTCTCTTTCACTGTCTTTGTTTCATGGGTTTTTCGAAGTAATTTATTTTTATAATGGGGTTTAGCTGCTTTTCACTGCTGTGTTTATGCTGCTTTACACCCACTTGACACACTAACAGAGAGATATCAATACATAGGTTTTAAGATTATTACTAGTCAGATATATTCTTGTGTGGTGAATAGGGCGTGTTGAGTCCAGTTCTCTGAGCAAGGAGTAGGTCTTGTCTATTACATATTGGGTTTATGGAACGGTATCTGAGCTAATTTGAAACCCTTGTGTTATGTATCACCCCACCTCACCTTTCCCGTTAAGCAGCCATAGTGTGTTTTCTGCATGTGTGACTCTGTTCTGTTTTGTAATTCAGTTCAAGTGTAACGGTTTTTACATTCCCTCTATAAGTGATACCTTATGAGAAGTGTCCTTTTCTGTGTGACTTATTTCACTTAGAATCGTCGTACCTAAATCCACTCATCATGCTGCTACTAGCCTTATGAGATTGATTTCATGGCTGAGTGATATTCCATTGTACATAAGGACCACAACTTCTGTATCCATTTTTCTCTTTCCTGGGATATTGAAGGTGGAATGAAGTGGAGGTCCTTGTCAACAGAGCAGCCCTAAACTTTGGGGTGCTTGTGTCTTGCTGATTTTTCATTTTCCCAATTTATACCCCCATGAGTGGAAGTGCCCTATGCTCTCTAAGCTGTGTTTTTTAGATGTTTCAGGACACACCGTACACTTCTCCAGAGTGGCTGTTGGCAATTTACATCCTGCCCATCAGTGTAGCAAGGCTCCCATTTCTCCATGGCCTGTCCTGCATTTCTGGTTTTGAGACTTTTTTCAGCATGGCCCTTTTGACCGATGGGTAGCGAGTCTTCTTTGTAGTGCTGATTTGCCTTTCCAGGTTGCTTGGTGGGCCAAAAAGGGCGTATGCGTTTTTTCCTGAATATATTCAGGAAAAAACGCATACGCCCTTTTTGGCCAAGGGCATCATTGTCAACGTTTTGCCGCTTTTCATGTGCTTTAAAGGCGATTCGAATCTACCTCCTGAAATCTGTTTCCTGCAATTCTGCCTTGATTTCAAATCCTCTTCTTTGCCTTCCCTCAATATATTTGTGGACGAGAGTTATCATTTATAACTCTGCAGGTTTGTGAATTGCAGTGCCCTGAAGCTCCATTTTACAACTCGCTTTTTTGGGAGCTGGCCGCAAAAGCGCTGGATGGCTTCAGGCCCTGTTCTGGTTCCGGGTGGGATGATGAGCCTGTGGTTAATTCTTCTTCCTGATGGGAAAATAGAGTGACCTGTGCCTGTGCCAACAACAAGAGCTAGTCTCTCACTGGTTCCCCGTCTACCCGTTCATCCTCAGGACAAATTGCAACCTGTACGGAACAGGAGGTTAAAGGTGCTGATGCTCCAAGTAGGGAGATTGTTAGTAAAGCGGCTGGAATGGCGACCCCGGGCACAAGGAGAAGAGAAATGAGGTGCGTTTTAGAAACCTTTCCCCATCACATGGTGTACCATCTTTTTGTTTTCTCATGCATGTTTTCGATGTAGGAAGATGTCCTTGAACCTGGAGATTTGGGACCCATGCGATGGGTACCACGCAGTATTACTTTAAAGGGTCTGCGTTTGCTCACCCAACCTCACCAAACCTCTCAGCCCCAAGAGTGTCCACCCTTATGTCTCATCCAGCTGTGGGTCTAGATATGGTCAATCTAGGTTGCATCACAGCCCCGGAACGCATTGTGTAAGAATTTCACTCTCTTTCACTGTCTTTGTTTCATGGGTTTTTCGAAGTAATTTATTTTTATACTGGGGTTTAGCTGCTTTTCACTGCTGTGTTTATGCCGCTTTACACCCACTTGACACACTAACAGAGAGATATCAATACATAGGTTTTAAGATTATTACTAGTCAGATATATTCTTGTGCAGGGAATAGGGCCTGTTGAGTCCAGTTCTCTGAGCAAGGAGTAGGTCTTGTCTATTACATATTGGGTTTATGGAACGGTATCTGAGCTAATTTGAAACCCTTGTTTTATGTATCACCCCACCTCACCTTTCCCGATAAGCAGCCATAGTGTGTTTTCTGCATGTGTGACTCTGTTCTGTTTTGTAATTCAGTTCAAGTGTAACAGTTTTTACATTCCCTCTATAAGTGATACCTTATGAGAAGTGTCCTTTTCTGTGTGACTTATTTCACTTAGAATCGTCGTACCTAAATCCACTCATCATGCTGCTACTAGCCTTATGACATTGATTTCATGGCTGAGTGATATTCCATTGTACATAAGGACCACAACTTCTTTATCCATTTTTCTCTTTCCTGGGATATTGAAGGTGGAATGAAGTGGAGGTCCTTGTCAACAGAGCAGCCCTAAACTTTGGGGTGCTTGTGTCTTGCTGATTTTTCATTTTCCCAATTTATACCCCCATGAGTGGAAGTGCCCTATGCTCTCTAAGCTGTGTTTTTTAGATGTTTCAGGACACACCGTACACTTCTCCAGAGTGGCTGTTGGCAATTTACATCCCGCCCATCAGTGTAGCAAGGCTCCCATTTCTCCATGGCCTGTCCCGCATTTCTGGTTTTGAGACTTTTTTCAGCATGGCCCTTTTGACCGATGGGTAGCGAATCTTCTTTGTAGCGCTGATTTGCCTTTCCAGGTTGCTTGGTTGGCCAAAAAGGGCGTATGCGTTTTTTCCTGAATATATTCAGGAAAAAACGCATACGCCATTTTTAGCCAAGGGCATCATTGTCAACGTTTTGCCGCTTTTCATGTGCTTTAAAGGCGATTCGAATCTACCTCCTGAAATCTGTTTCCTGCAATTCTGCCTTGATTTCAAATCCTCTTCTTTGCCTTCCCTCAATATATTTGTGGACGAGAGTTATCATTTATAACTCTGCAGGTTTGTGAATTGCAGTGCCCTGAAGCTCCATTTTACAACTCGCTTTTTTGGGAGCTGGCCGCAAAAGCGCTGGATGGCTTCAGGCCCTGTTCTGGTTCCGGGGGGGATGATGAGCCTGTGGTTAATTCTTCTTCCTGATGGGAAAATAGAGTGACCTGTGCCTGTCCCAACACCAAGAGCTAGTCTCTCACTGGTTCCCCGTCTTCCCGTTCATCCTCAGGACAAATTGCAACCTGCACGGAACAGGAGGTTAAAGGTGCTGATGCTCCAAATAAGGAGATTGCTAGTAAAGCGGCTGGAATGGAGAACCCGGGCACAAGGAGATGAGAAATGAGGTGCGTTTTAGATATATTTCCCCATCACACGGTGTACCATCTTCTGGGTTTCTCGTGCATGTTTTCGATGTAGGAAGATGCCCTTGAACCTGGAGATTTGGGACCCATGGGATGGGTACCACGCAGTATTACTTTAAAGGGTCTGCGTTTGCTCACCCAACCTCACCAAACCTCTCAGCCCCAAGAGTGTCCACCCTTATGTCTCATCCAGCTGTGGGTCTAGATATGGTCAATCCAGGTTGCATCACAGCCCCTGAACGCATTGTGTAAGAATTTCTCTCTCTTTCACTGTCTTTGTTTCATGGGTTTTTCGAAGTAATTTATTTTTATACTGGGGTTTAGCTGCTTTTCACTGCTGTGTTTATGCCGCTTTACACCCACTTGACACACTAACAGAGAGATATCAATACATAGGTTTTAAGATTATTACTAGTCAGATATATTCTTGTGCGGTGAATAGGGCGTGTTGAGTCCAGTTCTCTGAGCAAGGAGTAGGTCTTGTCTATTACATATTGGGTTTATGGAACGGTATCTGAGCTAATTTGAAACCCTTGTTTTATGTATCACCCCACCTCCCCTTTCCCGTTAAGCAGCCATAGTGTGTTTTCTGTATGTGTGACTCTGTTCTGTTTTGTAATTCAGTTCAAGTGTAACAGTTTTTACATTCCCTCTATAAGTGATACCTTATGAGAAGTGTCCTTTTTTGTGTGACTTATTTCACTTAGAATCGTCGTACCTAAATCCACTCATCATGCTGCTACTAGCCTTATGACATCGATTTCATGGCTGAGTGATATTCCATTGTACATAAGGACCAGAACTTCTTTATCCATTTTTCTCTTTCCTGGGATATTGAAGGTGGAATGAAGTGGAGGTCCTTGTCAACAGAGCAGCCCTAAACTTTGGGGTGCTTGTGTCTTGCTGATTTTTCATTTTCCCAATTTATACCCCCATGAGTGGAAGTGCCCTATGCTCTCTAAGCTGTGTTTTTTAGATGTTTCAAGACACACCGTACACTTCTCCAGAGTGGCTGTTGGCAATTTACATCCCGCCCATCAGTGTAGCAAGGCTCCCATTTCTCCATGGCCTGTCCCGCATTTCTGGTTTTGAGACTTTTTTCAGCATGGCCCTTTTGACCGATGGGTAGCGAGTCTTCTTTGTAGCGCTGATTTGCCTTTCCAGGTTGCTTGGTTGGCCAAAAAGGGCATATGCGTTTTTTCCTGAATATATTCAGGAAAAAACGCATACGCCATTTTTAGCCAAGGGCATCATTGTCAACGTTTTGCCGCTTTTCATGTGCTTTAAAGGCGATTCGAATCTACCTCCTGAAATCTGTTTCCTGCAATTCTGCCTTGATTTCAAATCCTCTTCTTTGCCTTCCCTCAATATATTTGTGGACGAGAGTTATCATTTATAACTCTGCAGGTTTGTGAATTGCAGTGCCCTGAAGCTCCATTTTACAACTCGCTTTTTTGGGAGCTGGCCGCAAAAGCGCTGGATGGCTTCAGGCCCTCTTCTGGTTCCGGGGGCTATGATGAGCCTGTGGTTAATTCTTCTTCCTGATGGGAAAATAGAGTGACCTGTGCCTGTCCCAACACCAAGAGCTAGTCTCTCACTGGTTCCCCGTCTTCCCGTTCATCCTCAGGACAAATTGCAACCTGCACGGAACAGGAGGTTAAAGGTGCTGATCCTCCAAATAAGGAGATTGCTAGTAAAGCGGCTGGAATGGAGAACCCGGGCACAAGGAGATGAGAAATGAGGTGCGTTTTAGATATTTTTCCCCATCACACGGTGTACCATCTTCTGGGTTTCTCGTGCATGTTTTCAATGTAGGAAGATGCCCTTGAACCTGGAGATTTGGGACCCATGGGATGGGTACCACGCAGTATTACTTTAAAGGGTCTGCGTTTGCTCACCCAACCTCACCAAACCTCTCAGCCCCAAGAGTGTCCACCCTTATGTCTCATCCAGCTGTGGGTCTAGATATGGTCAATCCAGGTTGCATCACAGCCCCTGAACGCATTGTGTAAGAATTTCTCTCTCTTTCACTGTCTTTGTTTCATGGGTTTTTCGAAGTAATTTATTTTTATAATGGGGTTTAGCTGCTTTTCACTGCTGTGTTTATGCTGCTTTACACCCACTTGACACACTAACAGAGAGATATCAATACATAGGTTTTAAGATTATTACTAGTCAGATATATTCTTGTGTGGTGAATAGGGCGTGTTGAGTCCAGTTCTCTGAGCAAGGAGTAGGTCTTGTCTATTACATATTGGGTTTATGGAACGGTATCTGAGCTAATTTGAAACCCTTGTGTTATGTATCACCCCACCTCACCTTTCCCGTTAAGCAGCCATAGTGTGTTTTCTGCATGTGTGACTCTGTTCTGTTTTGTAATTCAGTTCAAGTGTAACGGTTTTTACATTCCCTCTATAAGTGATACCTTATGAGAAGTGTCCTTTTCTGTGTGACTTATTTCACTTAGAATCGTCGTACCTAAATCCACTCATCATGCTGCTACTAGCCTTATGAGATTGATTTCATGGCTGAGTGATATTCCATTGTACATAAGGACCACAACTTCTGTATCCATTTTTCTCTTTCCTGGGATATTGAAGGTGGAATGAAGTGGAGGTCCTTGTCAACAGAGCAGCCCTAAACTTTGGGGTGCTTGTGTCTTGCTGATTTTTCATTTTCCCAATTTATACCCCCATGAGTGGAAGTGCCCTATGCTCTCTAAGCTGTGTTTTTTAGATGTTTCAGGACACACCGTACACTTCTCCAGAGTGGCTGTTGGCAATTTACATCCTGCCCATCAGTGTAGCAAGGCTCCCATTTCTCCATGGCCTGTCCTGCATTTCTGGTTTTGAGACTTTTTTCAGCATGGCCCTTTTGACCGATGGGTAGCGAGTCTTCTTTGTAGTGCTGATTTGCCTTTCCAGGTTGCTTGGTGGGCCAAAAAGGGCGTATGCGTTTTTTCCTGAATATATTCAGGAAAAAACGCATACGCCCTTTTTGGCCAAGGGCATCATTGTCAACGTTTTTCCGCTTTTCATGTGCTTTAAAGGCGATTCGAATCTACCTCCTGAAATCTGTTTCCTGCAATTCTGCCTTGATTTCAAATCCTCTTCTTTGCCTTCCCTCAATATATTTGTGGACGAGAGTTATCATTTATAACTCTGCAGGTTTGTGAATTGCAGTGCCCTGAAGCTCCATTTTACAACTCGCTTTTTTGGGAGCTGGCCGCAAAAGCGCTGGATGGCTTCAGGCCCTGTTCTGGTTCCGGGTGGGATGATGAGCCTGTGGTTAATTCTTCTTCCTGATGGGAAAATAGAGTGACCTCTGCCTGTGCCAACAACAAGAGCTAGTCTCTCACTGGTTCCCCGTCTACCCGTTCATCCTCAGGACAAATTGCAACCTGTACGGAACAGGAGGTTAAAGGTGCTGATGCTCCAAGTAGGGAGATTGTTAGTAAAGCGGCTGGAATGGCGAACCCGGGCACAAGGAGAAGAGAAATGAGGTGCGTTTTAGAAACCTTTCCCCATCACATGGTGTACCATCTTTTTGTTTTCTCATGCATGTTTTCGATGTAGGAAGATGTCCTTGAACCTGGAGATTTGGGACCCATGCGATGGGTACCACGCAGTATTACTTTAAAGGGTCTGCGTTTGCTCACCCAACCTCACCAAACCTCTCAGCCCCAAGAGTGTCCACCCTTATGTCTCATCCAGCTGTGGGTCTAGATATGGTCAATCTAGGTTGCATCACAGCCCCTGAACGCATTGTGTAAGAATTTCACTCTCTTTCACTGTCTTTGTTTCATGGGTTTTTCGAAGTAATTTATTTTTATAATGGGGTTTAGCTGCTTTTCACTGCTGTGTTTATGCCGCTTTACACCCACTTGACACACTAACAGAGAGATATCAATACATAGGTTTTAAGATTATTACTAGTCAGATATATTCTTGTGCAGTGAATAGGGCCTGTTGAGTCCAGTTCTCTGAGCAAGGAGTAGGTCTTGTCTATCACATATTGGGTTTATGGAACGGTATCTGAGCTAATTTGAAACCCTTGTTTTATGTATCACCCCACCTCCCCTTTCCCGTTAAGCAGCCATAGTGTGTTTTCTGCATGTGTGACTCTGTTCTGTTTTGTAATTCAGTTCAAGTGTAACGCTTTTTACATTCCCTCTATAAGTGATACCTTATGAGAAGTGTCCTTTTCTGTGTGACTTATTTCACTTAGAATCGTCGTACCTAAATCCACTCATCATGCTGCTACTAGCCTTATGACATTGATTTCACGGCTGAGTGATATTCCATTGTACATAAGGACCACAACTTCTTTATCCATTTTTCTCTTTCCTGGGATATTGAAGGTGGAATGAAGTGGAGGTCCTTGTCAACAGAGCAGCCCTAAACTTTGGGGTGTTTGTGTCTTGCTGATTTTTCATTTTCCCAATTTATACCCCCATGAGTGGAAGTGCCCTATGCTCTCTAAGCTGTGTTTTTTAGATGTTTCAGGACACACCGTACACTCCTCCAGAGTGGCTGTTGGCAATTTACATCGCGCCCATCAGTGTAGCAAGGCTCCCATTTCTCCATGGCCTGTCCTGCATTTCTGGTTTTGAGACTTTTTTCAGCATGGCCCTTTTGACCGATGGGTAGCGAGTCTTCTTTGTAGCCCTGATTTGCCTTTCCAGGTTGCTTGGTTGGCCAAAAAGGGCGTATGCATTTTTTCCTGAATATATTCAGGAAAAAACGCATACGCCCTTTTTGGCCAAGGGCATCATTGTCAACGTTTTGCCGCTTTTCATGTGCTTTAAATGCGATTCGAATCTACCTCCTGAAATCTGTTTCCTGCAATTCTGCCTTGATTTCAAATCCTCTTCTTTGCCTTCCCTCAATATATTTGTGGACGAGAGTTATCATTTATATCTCTGCAGGTTTGTGAATTGCAGTGCCCTGAAGCTCCATTTTACAACTCGCTTTTTTGGGAGCTGGCCGCAAAAGCGCAGGATGGCTTCAGGCCCTGTTCTGGTTCCGTGGGGGGCAGGATGAGCCTGTGGTTAATTCTTCTTCCTGATGGGAAAATAGAGTGACCTGTTCCTGTCCCAACAACAAGAGCTAGTCTCTCACTGGTTCCCCATCTTCCCGTTCAGCCTCAGGACAAATTGCAACCTGTACGGAACAGGAGGTTAAAGGTGCTGATGCTCCAAGTAGGGAGATTGTTAGTAAAGCGGCTGCAATGGCGACCCCGGGCACAAGGAGAAGAGAAATGAGGTGCGTTTTAGAAACCTTTCCCCATCACATGGTGTACCATCTTTTTGTTTTCTCATGCATGTTTTCGATGTAGGAAGATGTCCTTGAACCTGGAGATTTGGGACCCATGCGATGGGTACCACGCAGTATTACTTTAAAGGGTCTGCGTTTGCTCACCCAACCTCACCAAACCTCTCAGCCCCAAGAGTGTCCACCCTTATGTCTCATCCAGCTGTGGGTCTAGATATGGTCAATCCAGGTTGCATCACAGCCCCTGAACGCATTGTGTAAGAATTTCTCTCTCTTTCACTGTCTTTGTTTCATGGGTTTTTCGAAGTAATTTATTTTTATACTGGGGTTTAGCTGCTTTTCACTGCTGTGTTTATGCCGCTTTACACCCACTTGACACACTAACAGAGAGATATCAATACATAGGTTTTAAGATTATTACTAGTCAGATATATTCTTGTGCGGTGAATAGGGCGTGTTGAGTCCAGTTCTCTGAGCAAGGAGTAGGTCTTGTCTATTACATATTGGGTTTATGGAACGGTATCTGAGCTAATTTGAAACGCTTGTTTTATGTATCACCCCACCTCACCTTTCCCGTTAAGCAGCCATAGTGTGTTTTCTGCATGTGTGACTCTGTTCTGTTTTGTAATTCAGTTCAAGTGTAACGGTTTTTACATTCCCTCTATAAGTGATACCTTATGAGAAGTGTCCTTTTCTGTGTGACTTATTTCACTTAGAATCGTCGAACCTAAATCCACTCATCATGCTGCTACTAGCCTTATGACATTGATTTCATGGCTGAGTGATATTCCATTGTACATAAGGACCACAACTTCTTTATCCATTTTTCTCTTTCCTGGGATATTGAAGGTGGAATGAAGTGGAGGTCCTTGTCAACAGAGCAGCCCTAAACTTTGGGGTGCTTGTGTCTTGCTGATTTTTCATTTTCCCAATTTATACCCCCATGAGTGGAAGTGCCCTATGCTCTCTAAGCTGTGTTTTTTAGATGTTTCAGGACACACCGTACACTTCTCCAGAGTGGCTGTTGGCAATTTACATCCTGCCCATCAGTGTAGCAAGGCTCCCATTTCTCCATGGCCTGTCCTGCATTTCTGGTTTTGAGACTTTTTTCAGCATGGCCCTTTTGACAGATGGGTAGCGAGTCTTCTTTGTAGCGCTGATTTGCCTTTCCAGGTTGCTTGGTTGGCCAAAAAGGGCGTATGGGTTTTTTCCTGAATATATTCAGGAAAAAACGCATACGCCCTTTTTGGCCAAGGGCATCATTGTCAACGTTTTGCCGCTTTTCATGTGCTTTAAAGGCGATTCGAATCTACCTCCTGGAATCTGTTTCCTGCAAATCTGCCTTGATTTCAAATCCTCTTCTTTGCCTTCCCTCAGTATATTTGTGGACGAGAGTTATGATTTATAACTCTGCAGGTTTGTGAATTGCAGTGCCCTGAAGCTCCATTTTACAACTCGCTTTTTTGGGAGCTGGCCGCAAAAGCGCAGGATGGCTTCAGGCCCTGTTCTGGTTCCAGGTGGGTGGATGAGCCTGTGGTTAATTCTTCTTCCTGATGGGAAGATAGAGTGACCTGTGCCTGTCCCAACACCAAGAGCTAGTCTCTCACTGGTTCCCCGTCTACCCGTTCATCCTCAGGACAAATTGCAACCTGTACGGAACAGGAGGTTAAAGGTGCTGATGCTCCAAGTAGGGAGATTGTTAGTAAAGCGGCTGGAATGGCGACCCCGGGCACAAGGAGAAGAGAAATGAGGTGCGTTTTAGAAACCTTTCCCCATAACATGGTGTACCATCATTTTGTTTTCTCATGCATGTTTTCGATGTAGGAAGATGTCCTTGAACCTGGAGATTTGGGACCCATGCGATGGGTACCACGCAGTATTACTTTAAAGGGTCTGCGTTTGCTCACCCAACCTCACCAAACCTCTCAGCCCCAAGAGTGTCCACCCTTATGTCTCATCCAGCTGTGGGTCTAGATATGGTCAATCCAGGTTGCATCACAGCCCCTGAACGCATTGTGTAAGAATTTCTCTCTCTTTCACTGTCTTTGTTTCATGGGTTTTTTGAAGTAATTTATTTTTATACTGGGGTTTAGCTGCTTTTCACTGCTGTGTTTATGCCGCTTTACACCCACTTGACACACTAACAGAGAGATATCAATACATAGGTTTTAAGATTATTACTAGTCAGATATATTCTTGTGCGGTGAATAGGGCGTGTTGAGTCCAGTTCTCTGAGCAAGGAGTAGGTCTTGTCTATTACATATTGGGTTTATGGAACGGTGTCTGAGCTAATTTGAAACCCTTGTGTTATGTATCACCCCACCTCACCTTTCCCGTTAAGCAGCCATAGTGTGTTTTCTGCATGTGTGACTCTGTTCTGTTTTGTAATTCAGTTCAAGTGTAACGGTTTTTACATTCCCTCTATAAGTGATACCTTATGAGAAGTGTCCTTTTCTGTGTGACTTATTTCACTTAGAATCGTCGTACCTAAATCCACTCATCATGCTGCTACTAGCCTTATGAGATTGATTTCATGGCTGAGTGATATTCCATTGTACATAAGGACCACAACTTCTGTATCCATTTTTCTCTTTCCTGGGATATTGAAGGTGGAATGAAGTGGAGGTCCTTGTCAACAGAGCAGCCCTAAACTTTGGGGTGCTTGTGTCTTGCTGATTTTTCATTTTCCCAATTTATACCCCCATGAGTGGAAGTGCCCTATGCTCTCTAAGCTGTGTTTTTTAGATGTCTCAGGACACACCGTACACTTCTCCAGAGTGGCTGTTGGCAATTTACATCCTGCCCATCAGTGTAGCAAGGCTCCCATTTCTCCATGGCCTGTCCTGCATTTCTGGTTTTGAGACTTTTTTCAGCATGGCCCTTTTGACCGATGGGTAGCGTGTCTTCTTTTTTGCCCTGATTTGCCTTTCCAGGTTGCTTGGTTGGCCAAAAAGGGCGTATGCATTTTTTCCTGAATATATTCAGGAAAAAACGCATACGCCCTTTTTGGCCAAGGGCATCATTGTCAACGTTTTGCCACTTTTCATGTGCTTTAAAGGCGATTCGAATCTACCTCCTGAAATCTGTTTCCTGCAATTCTGCCTTGATTTCAAATCCTCTTCTTTGCCTTCCCTCAATATATTTGTGGACGAGAGTTATCATTTATAACTCTGCAGGTTTGTGAATTGCAGTGCCCTGAAGCTCCATTTTACAACTCGCTTTTTTGGGAGCTGGCCGCAAAAGCGCAGGATGGCTTCAGGCCCTGTTCTGGTTCCGGGGTGGGGGGAGGATGAGCCTGTGGTTAATTCTTCTTCCTGATTGGAAAATAGAGTGACCTGTTCCTGTCCCAACAACAAGAGGTAGTCTCTCACTGGTTCCCCATCTTCCCGTTCAGCCTCAGGACAAATTGCAACCTGTACGGAACAGGAGGTTAAAGGTGCTGATGCTCCAAGTAGGGAGATTGTTAGTAAAGCGGCTGGAATGGCGACCCCGGGCACAAGGAGAAGAGAAATGAGGTGCGTTTTAGAAACCTTTCCCCATCACATGGTGTACCATCTTTTTGTTTTCTCATGCATGTTTTCGATGTAGGAAGATGTCCTTGAACCTGGAGATTTGGGACCCATGCGATGGGTACCACGCAGTATTACTTTAAAGGGTCTGCGTTTGCTCACCCAACCTCAACAAACCTCTCAGCCCCAAGAGTGTCCACCCTTATGTCTCATCCAGCTGTGGGTCTAGATATGGTCAATCCAGGTTGCATCACAGCCCCTGAACGCATTGTGTAAGTATTTCTCTCTCTTTCACTGTCTTTGTTTCATTGGTTTTTCAAAGTAATTTATTTTTATACTGGGGTTTAGCTGCTTTTCACTGCTGTGTTTATGCCGCTTTACACCCACTTGACACACTAACAGAGAGATATCAATACATAGGTTTTAAGATTATTACTAGTCAGATATATTCTTGTGCGGTGAATAGGGCGTGTTGAGTCCAGTTCTCTCAGCAAGGAGTAGGTCTTGTCTATTACATATTGGGTTTATGGAACGGTATCTGAGCTAATTTGAAACGCTTGTTTTATGTATCACCCCACCTCCCCTTTCCCGTTAAGCAGCCATAGTGTGTTTTCTGTATGTGTGACTCTGTTCTGTTTTGTAATTCAGTTCAAGTGTAACAGTTTTTACATTCCCTCTATAAGTGATACCTTATGAGAAGTGTCCTTTTCTGTGTGACTTATTTCACTTAGAATCGTCGTACCTAAATCCACTCATCATGCTGCTACTAGCCTTATGACATCGATTTCATGGCTGAGTGATATTCCATTGTACATACGGACCACAACTTCTTTATCCATTTTTCTCTTTCCTGGGATATTGAAGGTGGAATGAAGTGGAGGTCCTTGTCAACAGAGCAGCCCTAAACTTTGGGGTGCTTGTGTCTTGCTGATTTTTCCTTTTCCCAATTTATACCCCCATGAGTGGAAGTGCCCTATGCTCTCTAAGCTGTGTTTTTTAGATGTTTCAAGACACACCGTACACTTCTCCAGAGTGGCTGTTGGCAATTTACATCCCGCCCATCAGTGTAGCAAGGCTCCCATTTCTCCATGGCCTGTCCCGCATTTCTGGTTTTGAGACTTTTTTCAGCATGGCCCTTTTGACCGATGGGTATCGAGTCTTCTTTGTAGCGCTGATTTGCCTTTCTAGGTTGCTTGGTTGGCCAAAAAGGGCATATGCGTTTTTTCCTGAATATATTCAGGAAAAAACGCATACGCCATTTTTAGCCAAGGGCATCATTGTCAACGTTTTGCCGCTTTTCATGTGCTTTAAAGGCGAATCGAATCTACCTCCTGAAATCTGTTTCCTGCAATTCTGCCTTGATTTCAAATCCTCTTCTTTGCCTTCCCTCAATATATTTGTGGACGAGAGTTATCATTTATAACTCTGCAGGTTTGTGAATTGCAGTGCCCTGAAGCTCCATTTTACAACTCGCTTTTTTGGGAGCTGGCCGCAAAAGCGCTGGATGGCTTCAGGCCCTCTTCTGGTTCCGGGGGCTATGATGAGCCTGTGGTTAATTCTTCTTCCTGATGGGAAAATAGAGTGACCTGTGCCTGTCCCAACACCAAGAGCTAGTCTCTCACTGGTTCCCCGTCTTCCCGTTCATCCTCAGGACAAATTGCAACCTGCACGGAACAGGAGGTTAAAGGTGCTGATGCTCCAAATAAGGAGATTGCTAGTAAAGCGGCTGGAATGGAGAACCCGGGCACAAGGAGATGAGAAATGAGGTGCGTTTTAGATATTTTTCCCCATCACACGGTGTACCATCTTCTGGGTTTCTCGTGCATGTTTTCAATGTAGGAAGATGCCCTTGAACCTGGAGATTTGGGACCCATGGGATGGGTACCACGCAGTATTACTTTAAAGGGTCTGCGTTTGCTCACCCAACCTCACCAAACCTCTCAGCCCCAAGAGTGTCCACCCTTATGTCTCATCCAGCTGTGGGTCTAGATATGGTCAATCCAGGTTGCATCACAGCCCCTGAACGCATTGTGTAAGAATTTCTCTCTCTTTCACTGTCTTTGTTTCATGGGTTTTTCGAAGTAATTTATTTTTATAATGGGGTTTAGCTGCTTTTCACTGCTGTGTTTATGCTGCTTTACACCCACTTGACACACTAACAGAGAGATATCAATACATAGGTTTTAAGATTATTACTAGTCAGATATATTCTTGTGTGGTGAATAGGGCGTGTTGAGTCCAGTTCTCTGAGCAAGGAGTAGGTCTTGTCTATTACATATTGGGTTTATGGAACGGTATCTGAGCTAATTTGAAACCCTTGTTTTATGTATCACCCCACCTCACCTTTCCCGTTAAGCAGCCATAGTGTGTTTTCTGCATGTGTGACTCTGTTCTGTTTTGTTATTCAGTTCAAGTGTAACGGTTTTTACATTCCCTCTATAAGTGATACCTTATGAGAAGTGTCCTTTTCTGTGTGACTTATTTCACTTAGAATCGTCGTACCTAAATCCACTCATCATGCTGCTACTAGCCTTATGAGATTGATTTCATGGCTGAGTGATATTCCATTGTACATAAGGACCACAACTTCTGTATCCATTTTTCTCTTTCCTGGGATATTGAAGGTGGAATGAAGTGGAGGTCCTTGTCAACAGAGCAGCCCTAAACTTTGGGGTGCTTGTGTCTTGCTGATTTTTCATTTTCCCAATTTATACCCCCATGAGTGGAAGTGCCCTATGCTCTCTAAGCTGTGTTTTTTAGATGTTTCAGGACACACCGTACACTTCTCCAGAGTGGCTGTTGGCAATTTACATCCTGCCCATCAGTGTAGCAAGGCTCCCATTTCTCCATGGCCTGTCCTGCATTTCTGGTTTTGAGACTTTTTTCAGCATGGCCCTTTTGACCGATGGGTAGCGAGTCTTCTTTGTAGTGCTGATTTGCCTTTCCAGGTTGCTTGGTGGGCCAAAAAGGGCGTATGCGTTTTTTCCTGAATATATTCAGGAAAAAACGCATACGCCCTTTTTGGCCAAGGGCATCATTGTCAACGTTTTGCCGCTTTTCATGTGCTTTAAAGGCGATTCGAATCTACCTCCTGAAATCTGTTTCCTGCAATTCTGCCTTGATTTCAAATCCTCTTCTTTGCCTTCCCTCAATATATTTGTGGACGAGAGTTATCATTTATAACTCTGCAGGTTTGTGAATTGCAGTGCCCTGAAGCTCCATTTTACAACTCGCTTTTTTGGGAGCTGGCCGCAAAAGCGCAGGATGGCTTCAGGCCCTGTTCTGGTTCCGGGTGGGATGATGAGCCTGTGGTTAATTCTTCTTCCTGATGGGAAAATAGAGTGACCTGTGCCTGTGCCAACAACAAGAGCTAGTCTCTCACTGGTTCCCCGTCTACCCGTTCATCCTCAGGACAAATTGCAACCTGTACGGAACAGGAGGTTAAAGGTGCTGATGCTCCAAGTAGGGAGATTGTTAGTAAAGCGGCTGGAATGGCGAACCCGGGCACAAGGAGAAGAGAAATGAGGTGCGTTTTAGAAACCTTTCCCCATCACATGGTGTACCATTTTTTGTTTTCTCATGCATGTTTTCGATGTAGGAAGATGTCCTTGAACCTGGAGATTTGGGACCCATGCGATGGGTACCACGCAGTATTACTTTAAAGGGTCTGCGTTTGCTCACCCAACCTCACCAAACCTCTCAGCCCCAAGAGTGTCCACCCTTATGTCTCATCCAGCTGTGGGTCTAGATATGGTCAATCTAGGTTGCATCACAGCCCCTGAACGCATTGTGTAAGAATTTCACTCTCTTTCACTGTCTTTGTTTCATGGGTTTTTCGAAGTAATTTATTTTTATACTGGGGTTTAGCTGCTTTTCACTGCTGTGTTTATGCCGCTTTACACCCACTTGACACACTAACAGAGAGATATCAATACATAGGTTTTAAGATTATTACTAGTCAGATATATTCTTGTGCAGTGAATAGGGCCTGTTGAGTCCAGTTCTCTGAGCAAGGAGTAGGTCTTGTCTATTACATATTGGGTTTATGGAACGGTATCTGAGCTAATTTGAAACCCTTGTTTTATGTATCACCCCACCTCACCTTTCCCGTTAAGCAGCCATAGTGTGTTTTCTGCATGTGTGACTCTGTTCTGTTTTGTAATTCAGTTCAAGTGTAACGCTTTTTACATTCCCTCTATAAGTGATACCTTATGAGAAGTGTCCTTTTCTGTGTGACTTATTTCACTTAGAATCGTCGTACCTAAATCCACTCATCATGCTGCTACTAGCCTTATGACATTGATTTCACGGCTGAGTGATATTCCATTGTACATAAGGACCACAACTTCTTTATCCATTTTTCTCTTTCCTGGGATATTGAAGGTGGAATGAAGTGGAGGTCCTTGTGAACAGAGCAGCCCTAAACTTTGGGGTGTTTGTGTCTTGCTGATTTTTCATTTTCCCAATTTATACCCCCATGAGTGGAAGTGCCCTATGCTCTCTAAGCTGTGTTTTTTAGATGTTTCAGGACACACCGTACACTCCTCCAGAGTGGCTGTTGGCAATTTACATCGCGCCCATCAGTGTAGCAAGGCTCCCATTTCTCCATGGCCTGTCCTGCATTTCTGGTTTTGAGACTTTTTTCAGCATGGCCCTTTTGACCGATGGGTAGCGAGTCTTCTTTGTAGCGCTGATTTGCCTTTCCAGGTTGCTTGGTTGGCCAAAAAGGGCGTATGCGTTTTTTCCTGAATATATTCAGGAAAAAACGCATACGCCATTTTTAGCCAAGGGCATCATTGTCAACGTTTTGCCGCTTTTCATGTGCTTTAAAGGCGATTCGAATCTACTTCCTGAAATCTGTTTCCTGCAATTCTGCCTTGATTTCAAATCCTCTTCTTTGCCTTCCCTCAATATATTTGTGGATGAGAGTTATCATTTATAACTCTGCAGGTTTGGGAATTGCAGTGCCCTGAAGCTCCATTTTACAACTCGCTTTTTTGGGAGCTGGCCGCAAAAGCGCTGGATGGTTTCAGGCCCTGTTCTGGTTCCGGGGGGGATGATGAGCCTGTGGTTAATTCTTCTTCCTGATGGGAAAATAGAGTGACCTGTGCCTGTCCCAACACCAAGAGCTAGTCTCTCACTGGTTCCCCGTCTACCCGTTCATCCTCAGGACAAATTGCAACCTGCACGGAACAGGAGGTTAAAGGTGCTGATGCTCCAAATAAGGAGATTGCTAGTAAAGCGGCTGGAATGGAGAACCCGGGCACAAGGAGATGAGAAATGAGGTGCGTTTTAGATATTTTTCCCCATCACACGGTGTACCATCTTCTGGGTTTCTCGTGCATGTTTTCGATGTAGGAAGATGTCCTTGAACCTGGAGATTTGGGACCCATGCGATGGGTACCACGCAGTATTACTTTAAAGGGTCTGCGTTTGCTCACCCAACCTCACCAAACCTCTCAGCCCCAAGAGTGTCCACCCTTATGTCTCATCCAGCTGTGGGTCTAGATATGGTCAATCCAGGTTGCATCACAGCCCCTGAACGCATTGTGTAAGAATTTCTCTCTCTTTCACTGTCTTTGTTTCATGGGTTTTTTGAAGTAATTTATTTTTATACTGGGGTTTAGCTGCTTTTCACTGCTGTGTTTATGCCGCTTTACACCCACTTGACACACTAACAGAGAGATATCAATACATAGGTTTTAAGATTATTACTAGTCAGATATATTCTTGTGCGGTGAATAGGGCGTGTTGAGTCCAGTTCTCTGAGCAAGGAGTAGGTCTTGTCTATTACATATTGGGTTTATGGAACGGTGTCTGAGCTAATTTGAAACCCTTGTGTTATGTATCACCCCACCTCACCTTTCCCGATAAGCAGCCATAGTGTGTTTTCTGCATGTGTGACTCTGTTCTGTTTTGTAATTCAGTTCAAGTGTAACGGTTTTTACATTCCCTCTATAAGTGATACCTTATGAGAAGTGTCCTTTTCTGTGTGACTTATTTCACTTAGAATCGTCGTACCTAAATCCACTCATCATGCTGCTACTAGCCTTATGAGATTGATTTCATGGCTGAGTGATATTCCATTGTACATAAGGACCACAACTTCTGTATCCATTTTTCTCTTTCCTGGGATATTGAAGGTGGAATGAAGTGGAGGTCCTTGTCAACAGAGCAGCCCTAAACTTTGGGGTGCTTGTGTCTTGCTGATTTTTCATTTTCCCAATTTATACCCCCATGAGTGGAAGTGCCCTATGCTCTCTAAGCTGTGTTTTTTAGATGTCTCAGGACACACCGTACACTTCTCCAGAGTGGCTGTTGGCAATTTACATCCTGCCCATCAGTGTAGCAAGGCTCCCATTTCTCCATGGCCTGTCCTGCATTTCTGGTTTTGAGACTTTTTTCAGCATGGCCCTTTTGACCGATGGGTAGCGTGTCTTCTTTTTTGCCCTGATTTGCCTTTCCAGGTTGCTTGGTGGGCCAAAAAGGGCGTATGCGTTTTTTCCTGAATATATTCAGGAAAAAACGCATACGCCCTTTTTGGCCAAGGGCATCATTGTCAACGTTTTGCCGCTTTTCATGTGCTTTAAAGGCGATTCGAATCTACCTCCTGAAATCTGTTTCCTGCAATTCTGCCTTGATTTCAAATCCTCTTCTTTGCCTTCCCTCAATATATTTGTGGACGAGAGTTATCATTTATAACTCTGCAGGTTTGTGAATTGCAGTGCCCTGAAGCTCCATTTTACAACTCGCTTTTTTGGGAGCTGGCCGCAAAAGCGCAGGATGGCTTCAGGCCCTGTTCTGGTTCCGGGGTGGGGGGAGGATGAGCCTGTGGTTAATTCTTCTTCCTGATGGGAAAATAGAGTGACCTGTGCCTGTGCCAACAACAAGAGCTAGTCTCTCACTGGTTCCCCGTCTACCCGTTCATCCTCAGGACAAATTGCAACCTGTACGGAACAGGAGGTTAAAGGTGCTGATGCTCCAAGTAGGGAGATTGTTAGTAAAGCGGCTGGAATGGCGACCCCGGGCACAAGGAGAAGAGAAATGAGGTGCGTTTTAGAAACCTTTCCCCATCACATGGTGTACCATCTTTTTGTTTTCTCATGCATGTTTTCGATGTAGGAAGATGTCCTTGAACCTGGAGATTTGGGACCCATGCGATGGGTACCACGCAGTATTACTTTAAAGGGTCTGCGTTTGCTCACCCAACCTCACCAAACCTCTCAGCCCCAAGAGTGTCCACCCTTATGTCTCATCCAGCTGTGGGTCTAGATATGGTCAATCTAGGTTGCATCACAGCCCCTGAACGCATTGTGTAAGAATTTCACTCTCTTTCACTGTCTTTGTTTCATGGGTTTTTCGAAGTAATTTATTTTTATACTGGGGTTTAGCTGCTTTTCACTGCTGTGTTTATGCCGCTTTACACCCACTTGACACACTAACAGAGAGATATCAATACATAGGTTTTAAGATTATTACTAGTCAGATATATTCTTGTGCAGTGAATAGGGCCTGTTGAGTCCAGTTCTCTGAGCAAGGAGTAGGTCTTGTCTATTACATATTGGGTTTATGGAACGGTATCTGAGCTAATTTGAAACCCTTGTTTTATGTATCACCCCACCTCACCTTTCCCGTTAAGCAGCCATAGTGTGTTTTCTGCATGTGTGACTCTGTTCTGTTTTGTAATTCAGTTCAAGTGTAACGCTTTTTACATTCCCTCTATAAGTGATACCTTATGAGAAGTGTCCTTTTCTGTGTGACTTATTTCACTTAGAATCGTCGTACCTAAATCCACTCATCATGCTGCTACTAGCCTTATGACATTGATTTCACGGCTGAGTGATATTCCATTGTACATAAGGACCACAACTTCTTTATCCATTTTTCTCTTTCCTGGGATATTTAAGGTGGAATGAAGTGGAGGTCCTTGTCAACAGAGCAGCCCTAAACTTTGGGGTGTTTGTGTCTTGCTGATTTTTCATTTTCCCAATTTATACCCCCATGAGTGGAAGTGCCCTATGCTCTCTAAGCTGTGTTTTTTAGATGTTTCAGGACACACCGTACACTCCTCCAGAGTGGCTGTTGGCAATTTACATCGCGCCCATCAGTGTAGCAAGGCTCCCATTTCTCCATGGCCTGTCCTGCATTTCTGGTTTTGAGACTTTTTTCAGCATGGCCCTTTTGACCGATGGGTAGCGAGTCTTCTTTGTAGCCCTGATTTGCCTTTCCAGGTTGCTTGGTTGGCCAAAAAGGGCGTATGCATTTTTTCCTGAATATATTCAGGAAAAAACGCATACGCCCTTTTTGGCCAAGGGCATCATTGTCAACGTTTTGCCGCTTTTCATGTGCTTTAAAGGCGATTCGAATCTACCTCCTGAAATCTGTTTCCTGCAATTCTGCCTTGATTTCAAATCCTCTTCTTTGCCTTCCCTCAATATATTTGTGGACGAGAGTTATCATTTATATCTCTGCAGGTTTGTGAATTGCAGTGCCCTGAAGCTCCATTTTACAACTCGCTTTTTTGGGAGCTGGCCGCAAAAGCGCAGGATGGCTTCAGGCCCTGTTCTGGTTCCGTGGGGGGCAGGATGAGCCTGTGGTTAATTCTTCTTCCTGATGGGAAAATAGAGTGACCTGTTCCTGTCCCAACAACAAGAGCTAGTCTCTCACTGGTTCCCCATCTTCCCGTTCAGCCTCAGGACAAATTGCAACCTGTACGGAACAGGAGGTTAAAGGTGCTGATGCTCCAAGTAGGGAGATTGTTAGTAAAGCGGCTGGAATGGCGACCCCGGGCACAAGGAGAAGAGAAATGAGGTGCGTTTTAGAAACCTTTCCCCATCACATGGTGTACCATCTTTTTGTTTTCTCATGCATGTTTTCGATGTAGGAAGATGTCCTTGAACCTGGAGATTTGGGACCCATGCGATGGGTACCACGCAGTATTACTTTAAAGGGTCTGCGTTTGCTCACCCAACCTCACCAAACCTCTCAGCCCCAAGAGTGTCCACCCTTATGTCTCATCCAGCTGTGGGTCTAGATATGGTCAATCCAGGTTGCATCACAGCCCCTGAACGCATTGTGTAAGAATTTCTCTCTCTTTCACTGTCTTTGTTTCATGGGTTTTTCGAAGTAATTTATTTTTATACTGGGGTTTAGCTGCTTTTCACTGCTGTGTTTATGCCGCTTTACACCCACTTGACACACTAACAGAGAGATATCAATACATAGGTTTTAAAATTATTACTAGTCAGATATATTCTTGTGCGGTGAATAGGGCGTGTTGAGTCCAGTTCTCTGAGCAACGAGTAGGTCTAGTCTATTACATATTGGGTTTATGGAACGGTGTCTGAGCTAATTTGAAACCCTTGTGTTATGTATCACCCCACCTCACCTTTCCCGTTAAGCAGCCATAGTGTGTTTTCTGCATGTGTGACTCTGTTCTGTTTTGTAATTCAGTTCAAGTGTAACGGTTTTTACATTCCCTCTATAAGTGATACCTTATGAGAAGTGTCCTTTTCTGTGTGACTTATTTCACTTAGAATCGTCGTACCTAAATCCACTCATCATGCTGCTACTAGCCTTATGAGATTGATTTCATGGCTGAGTGATATTCCATTGTACATAAGGACCACAACTTCTGTATCCATTTTTCTCTTTCCTGGGATATTGAAGGTGGAATGAAGTGGAGGTCCTTGTCAACAGAGCAGCCCTAAACTTTGGGGTGCTTGTGTCTTGCTGATTTTTCATTTTCCCAATTTATACCCCCATGAGTGGAAGTGCCCTATGCTCTCTAAGCTGTGTTTTTTAGATGTCTCAGGACACACCGTACACTTCTCCAGAGTGGCTGTTGGCAATTTACATCCTGCCCATCAGTGTAGCAAGGCTCCCATTTCTCCATGGCCTGTCCTGCATTTCTGGTTTTGAGACTTTTTTCAGCATGGCCCTTTTGACCGATGGGTAGCGTGTCTTCTTTTTTGCCCTGATTTGCCTTTCCAGGTTGCTTGGTTGGCCAAAAAGGGCGTATGCATTTTTTCCTGAATATATTCAGGAAAAAACGCATACGCCCTTTTTGGCCAAGGGCATCATTGTCAACGTTTTGCCGCTTTTCATGTGCTTTAAAGGCGATTCGAATCTACCTCCTGAAATCTGTTTCCTGCAATTCTGCCTTGATTTCAAATCCTCTTCTTTGCCTTCCCTCAATATATTTGTGGACGAGAGTTATCATTTATAACTCTGCAGGTTTGTGAATTGCAGTGCCCTGAAGCTCCATTTTACAACTCGCTTTTTTGGGAGCTGGCCGCAAAAGCGCAGGATGGCTTCAGGCCCTGTTCTGGTTCCGGGGGGGGGGAGGATGAGCCTGTGGTTAATTCTTCTTCCTGATGGGAAAATAGAGTGACCTGTTCCTGTCCCAACAACAAGAGGTAGTCTCTCACTGGTTCCCCATCTTCCCGTTCAGCCTCAGGACAAATTGCAACCTGTACGGAACAGGAGGTAAAAGGTGCTGATGCTCCAAGTAGGGAGATTGTTAGTAAAGCGGCTGGAATGGCGACCACGGGCACAAGGAGAAGAGAAATGAGGTGCGTTTTAGAAACCTTTCCCCATCACATGGTGTACCATCTTTTTGTTTTCTCATGCATGTTTTCGATGTAGGAAGATGTCCTTGAACCTGGAGATTTGGGACCCATGCGATGGGTACCACGCAGTATTACTTTAAAGGGTCTGCGTTTGCTCACCCAACCTCAACAAACCTCTCAGCCCCAAGAGTGTCCACCCTTATGTCTCATCCAGCTGTGGGTCTAGATATGGTCAATCCAGGTTGCATCACAGCCCCTGAACGCATTGTGTAAGTATTTCTCTCTCTTTCACTGTCTTTGTTTCATTGGTTTTTCAAAGTAATTTATTTTTACAATGGGGTTTAGCTGCTTTTCACTGCTGTGTTTATGCCGCTTTACACCCACTTGACACACTAACAGAGAGATATCAATACATAGGTTTTAAGATTATTACTAGTCAGATATATTCTTGTGCGGTGAATAGGGCGTGTTGAGTCCAGTTCTCTGAGCAAGGAGTAGGTCTTGTCTATTACATATTGGGTTTATGGAACGGTATCTGAGCTAATTTGAAACCCTTGTTTTATGTATCACCCCACCTCACCTTTCCCGATAAGCAGCCATAGTGTGTTTTCTGCATGTGTGACTCTGTTCTGTTTTGTAATTCAGTTCAAGTGTAACGGTTTTTACATTCCCTCTATAAGTGATACCTTATGAGAAGTGTCCTTTTCTGTGTGACTTATTTCACTTAGAATCGTCGTACCTAAATCCACTCATCATGCTGCTACTAGCCTTATGACATCGATTTCATGGCTGAGTGATATTCCATTGTACATAAGGACCACAACTTCTTTATCCATTTTTCTCTTTCCTGGGATATTGAAGGTGGAATGAAGTGGAGGTCCTTGTCAACAGAGCAGCCCTAAACTTTGGGGTGCTTGTGTCTTGCTGATTTTTCATTTTCCCAATTTATACCCCCATGAGTGGAAGTGCCCTATGCTCTCTAAGCTGTGTTTTTTAGATGTTTCAAGACACACCGTACATTTCTCCAGAGTGGCTGTTGGCAATTTACATCCCGCCCATCAGTGTAGCAAGGCTCCCATTTCTCCATGGCCTGTCCCGCATTTCTGGTTTTGAGACTTTTTTCAGCATGGCCCTTTTGACCGATGGGTAGCGAGTCTTCTTTGTAGCGCTGATTTGCCTTTCCAGGTTGCTTGGTTGGCCAAAAAGGGCGTATGCGTTTTTTCCTGAATATATTCAGGAAAAAACGCATACGCCATTTTTAGCCAAGGGCATCATTGTCAACGTTTTGCCGCTTTTCATGTGCTTTAAAGGCGATTCGAATCTACCTCCTGAAATCTGTTTCCTGCAATTCTGCCTTGATTTCAAATCCTCTTCTTTGCCTTCCCTCAATATATTTGTGGACGAGAGTTATCATTTATAACTCTGCAGGTTTGTGAATTGCAGTGCCCTGAAGCTCCATTTTACAACTCGCTTTTTTGGGAGCTGGCCGCAAAAGCGCAGGATGGCTTCAGGCCCTGTTCTGGTTCCGGGGGGGATGATGAGCCTGTGGTTAATTCTTCTTCCTGATGGGAAAATAGAGTGACCTGTGCCTGTCCCAACACCAAGAGCTAGTCTCTCACTGGTTCCCCGTCTTCCCGTTCATCCTCAGGACAAATTGCAACCTGCACGGAACAGGAGGTTAAAGGTGCTGATGCTCCAAATAAGGAGATTGCTAGTAAAGCGGCTGGAATGGAGAACCCGGGCACAAGGAGATGAGAAATGAGGTGCGTTTTAGATATTTTTCCCCATCACACGGTGTACCATCTTCTGGGTTTCTCGTGCATGTTTTCGATGTAGGAAGATGCCCTTGAACCTGGAGATTTGGGACCCATGGGATGGGTACCACGCAGTATTACTTTAAAGGGTCTGCGTTTGCTCACCCAACCTCACCAAACCTCTCAGCCCCAAGAGTGTCCACCCTTATGTCTCATCCAGCTGTGGGTCTAGATATGGTCAATCCAGGTTGCATCACAGCCCCTGAACGCATTGTGTAAGAATTTCTCTCTCTTTCACTGTCTTTGTTTCATGGGTTTTTCGAAGTAATTTATTTTTATACTGGGGTTTAGCTGCTTTTCACTGCTGTGTTTATGCTGCTTTACACCCACTTGACACACTAACAGAGAGATATCAATACATAGGTTTTAAGATTATTACTAGTCAGATATATTCTTGTGTGGTGAATAGGGCGTGTTGAGTCCAGTTCTCTGAGCAAGGAGTAGGTCTTGTCTATTACATATTGGGTTTATGGAACGGTATCTGAGCTAATTTGAAACCCTTGTTTTATGTATCACCCCACCTCACCTTTCCCTATAAGCAGCCATAGTGTGTTTTCTGCATGTGTGACTCTGTTCTGTTTTGTAATTCAGTTCAAGTGTAACGGTTTTTACATTCCCTCTATAAGTGATACCTTATGAGAAGTGTCCTTTTCTGTGTGACTTATTTCACTTAGAATCGTTGTACCTAAATCCACTCATCATGCTGCACTAGCCTTATGACATTGATTTCATGGCTGAGTGATAATCCATTGTACATAAGGACCACAACTTCTGTATCCATTTTTCTCTTTCCTGGGATATTGAAGGTGGAATGAAGTGGAGGTCCTTGTCAACAGAGCAGCCCTAAACTTTGGGGTGCTTGTGTCTTGCTGATTTTTCATTTTCCCAATTTATACCCCCATGAGTGGAAGTGCCCTATGCTCTCTAAGCTGTGTTTTTTAGATGTTTCAGGACACACCGTACACTTCTCCAGAGTGGCTGTTGGCAATTTACATCCTGCCCATCAGTGTAGCAAGGCTCCCATTTCTCCATGGCCTGTCCTGCATTTCTGGTTTTGACACTTTTTTCAGCATGGCCCTTTTGACCGATGGGTAGCGAGTCTTCTTTGTAGTGCTGATTTGCCTTTCCAGGTTGCTTGGTGGGCCAAAAAGGGCGTATGCGTTTTTTCCTGAATATATTCAGGAAAAAACGCATACGCCCTTTTTGGCCAAGGGCATCATTATCAGCGTTTTGCCGCTTTTCATGTGCTTTAAAGGCGATTCGAATCTACCTCCTGAAATCTGTTTCCTGCAATTCTGCCTTGATTTCAAATCCTCTTCTTTGCCTTCCCTCAATATATTTGTGGACGAGAGTTATCATTTATAACTCTGCAGGTTTGTGAATTGCAGTGCCCTGAAGCTCCATTTTACAACTCGCTTTTTTGGGAGCTGGCCGCAAAAGCGCAGGATGGCTTCAGGCCCTGTTCTGGTTCCGGGGGGGATGATGAGCCTGTGGTTAATTCTTCTTCCTGATGGGAAAATAGAGTGAACTGTGCCTGTGCCAACAACAAGAGCTAGTCTCTCACTGGTTCCCCGTCTACCCGTTCATCCTCAGGACAAATTGCAACCTGTACGGAACAGGAGGTTAAAGGTGCTGATGCTCCAAGTAGGGAGATTGTTAGTAAAGCGGCTGGAATGGCGACCCCGGGCACAAGGAGAAGAGAAATGAGGTGCGTTTTAGTAACCTTTCCCCATCACATGGTGTACCATCTTTTTGTTTTCTCATGCATGTTTTCGATGTAGGAAGATGTCCTTGAACCTGGAGATTTGGGACCCATGCGATGGGTACCACGCAGTATTACTTTAAAGGGTCTGTGTTTGCTCACCCAACCTCACCAAACCTCTCAGCCCCAAGAGTGTCCACCCTTATGTCTCATCCAGCTGTGGGTCTAGATATGGTCAATCTAGGTTGCATCACAGCCCCTGAACGCATTGTGTAAGAATTTCTCTCTCTTTCACTGTCTTTGTTTCATGGGTTTTTCGAAGTAATTTATTTTTATACTGGGGTTTAGCTGCTTTTCACTGCTGTGTTTATGCTGCTTTACACCCACTTGACACACTAACAGAGAGATATCAATACATAGGTTTTAAGATTATTACTAGTCAGATATATTCTTGTGCAGTGAATAGGGCCTGTTGAGTCCAGTTCTCTGAGCAAGGAGTAGGTCTTGTCTATTACATATTGGGTTTATGGAACGGTATCTGAGCTAATTTGAAACCCTTGTTTTATGTATCACCCCACCTCACCTTTCCCGTTAAGCAGACATAGTGTGTTTTCTGCATGTGTGACTCTGTTCTGTTTTGTAATTCAGTTCAAGTGTAACGCTTTTTACATTCCCTCTATAAGTGATACCTTATGAGAAGTGTCCTTTTCTGTGTGACTTATTTCACTTAGAATCGTCGTACCTAAATCCACTCATCATGCTGCTACTAGCCTTATGACATTGATTTCATGGCTGAGTGATATTCCATTGTACATAAGGACCACAACTTCTTTATCCATTTTTCTCTTTCCTGGGATATTGAAGGTGGAATGAAGTGGAGGTCCTTGTCAACAGAGCAGCCCTAAACTTTGGGGTGTTTGTGTCTTGTTGATTTTTCATTTTCCCAATTTATACCCCCATGAGTGGAAGTGCCCTATGCTCTCTAAGCTGTGTTTTTTAGATGTTTCAGGACACACTGTACACTCCTCCAGAGTGGCTGTTGGCAATTTACATCCCGCCCATCAGTGTAGCAAGGCTCCCATTTCTCCATGGCCTGTCCTGCATTTCTGGTTTTGAGACTTTTTTCAGCATGGCCCTTTTGACCGATGGGTAGCGAGTCTTCTTTGTTGCCCTGATTTGCCTTTCCAGGTTGCTTGGTTGGCCAAAAAGGGCGTATGCATTTTTTCCTGAATATATTCAGGAAAAAACGCATACGCCCTTTTTGGCCAAGGGCATCATTGTCAACGTTTTGCCACTTTTCATGTGCTTTAAAGGCGATTCGAATCTACCTCCCGAAATCTGTTTCCTGCAATTCTGCCTTGATTTCAAATCCTCTTCTTTGCCTTCCCTCAATATATTTGTGGACGAGAGTTATCATTTATATCTCTGCAGGTTTGTGAATTGCAGTGCCCTGAAGCTCCATATTACAACTCGCTTTTTTGGGAGCTGGCCGCAAAAGCGCAGGATGGCTTCAGGCCCTGTTCTGGTTCCGGGGGGGGGGAGGATGAGCCTGTGGTTAATTCTTCTTCCTGATGGGAAAATAGAGTGACCTGTTCCTGTCCCAACAACAAGAGCTAGTCTCTCACTGGTTCCCCATCTTCCCGTTCAGCCTCAGGACAAATTGCAACCTGTACGGAACAGGAGGTTAAAGGTGCTGATGCTCCAAGTAGGGAGATTGTTAGTAAAGCGGCTGGAATGGCGACCCCGGGCACAAGGAGAAGAGAAATGAGGTGCGTTTTAGAAACCTTTCCCCATCACATGGTGTACCATCTTTTTGTTTTCTCATGCATGTTTTCGATGTAGGAAGATGTCCTTGAACCTGGAGATTTGGGACCCATGCGATGGGTACCACGCAGTATTACTTTAAAGGGTCTGCGTTTGCTCACCCAACCTCACCAAACCTCTCAGCCCCAAGAGTGTCCACCCTTATGTCTCATCCAGCTGTGGGTCTAGATATGGTCAATCCAGGTTGCATCACAGGCCCTGAACGCATTGTGTAAGAATTTCTCTCTCTTTCACTGTCTTTGTTTCATGGGTTTTTCGAAGTAATTTATTTTTATACTGGGGTTTAGCTGCTTTTCACTGCTGTGTTTATGCCGCTTTACACCCACTTGACACACTAACAGAGAGATATCAATACATAGGTTTTAAGATTATTACTAGTCAGATATATTCTTGTGCGGTGAATAGGGCGTGTTGAGTCCAGTTCTCTGAGCAAGGAGTAGGTCTTGTCTATTACATATTGGGTTTATGGAACGGTATCTGAGCTAATTTGAAACGCTTGTTTTATGTATCACCCCACCTCACCTTTCCCGTTAAGCAGCCATAGTGTGTTTTCTGCATGTGTGACTCTGTTCTGTTTTGTAATTCAGTTCAAGTGTAACGGTTTTTACATTCCCTCTATAAGTGATACCTTATGAGAAGTGTCCTTTTCTGTGTGACTTATTTCACTTAGAATCGTCGAACCTAAATCCACTCATCATGCTGCTACTAGCCTTATGACATTGATTTCATGGCTGAGTGATATTCCATTGTACATAAGGACCACAACTTCTTTATCCATTTTTCTCTTTCCTGGGATATTTAAGGTGGAATGAAGTGGAGGTCCTTGTCAACAGAGCAGCCCTAAACTTTGGGGTGCTTGTGTCTTGCTGATTTTTCATTTTCCCAATTTATACCCCCATGAGTGGAAGTGCCCTATGCTCTCTAAGCTGTGTTTTTTAGATGTTTCAGGACACACCGTACACTTCTCCAGAGTGGCTGTTGGCAATTTACATCCCGCCCATCAGTGTAGCAAGGCTCCCATTTCTCCATGGCCTGTCCCGCATTTCTGGTTTTGAGACTTTTTTCAGCATGGCCCTTTTGACAGATGGGTAGCGAGTCTTCTTTGTAGCGCTGATTTGCCTTTCCAGGTTGCTTGGTTGGCCAAAAAGGGCGTATGCGTTTTTTCCTGAATATATTCAGGAAAAAACGCATACGCCCTTTTTGGCCAAGGGCATCATTGTCAACGTTTTGCCGCTTTTCATGTGCTTTAAAGGCGATTCGAATCAACCTCCTGAAATCTGTTTCCTCCAATTCTGCCTTGATTTCAAATCCTCTTCTTTGCCTTCCCTCAATATATTTGTGGACGAGAGTTATCATTTATAACTCTGCAGGTTTGTGAATTGCAGTGCCCTGAAGCTCCATTTTACAACTCGCTTTTTTGGGAGCTGGCCGCAAAAGCGCTGGATGGCTTCAGGCCCTGTTCTGGTTCCGGGGTGATGTTGAGCCTGTGGTTAATTCTTCTTCCTGATGGGAAAATAGAGTGACCTGTGCCTGTCCCAACAACAAGAGCTAGTCTCTCACTGGTTCCCCGTCTACCCGTTCATCCTCAGGACAAATTGCAACCTGTACGGAACAGGAGGTTAAAGGTGCTGATGCTCCAAGTAGGGAGATTGTTAGTAAAGCGGCTGGAATGGCGAACCCGGGCACAAGGAGAAGAGAAATGAGGTGCGTTTTAGAAACCTTTCCCCATCACATGGTGTACCATCTTTTTGTTTTCTCATGCATGTTTTCGATGTAGGAAGATGTCCTTGAACCTGGAGATTTGGCACCCATGCGATGGGTACCACGCAGTATTACTTTAAAGGGTCTGCGTTTGCTCACCCAACCTCACCAAACCTCTCAGCCCCAAGAGTGTCCACCCTTATGTCTCATCCAGCTGTGGGTCTAGATATGGTCAATCCATGTTGCATCACAGGCCCTGAACGCATTGTGTAAGAATTTCTCTCTCTTTCACTGTCTTTGTTTCATGGGTTTTTCGAAGTAATTTATTTTTATACTGGGGTTTAGCTGCTTTTCACTGCTGTGTTTATGCCGCTTTACACCCACTTGACACACTAACAGAGAGATATCAATACATAGGTTTTAAGATTATTACTAGTCAGATATATTCTTGTGCGGTGAATAGGGCGTGTTGAGTCCAGTTCTCTGAGCAAGGAGTAGGTCTTGTCTATTACATATTGGGTTTATGGAACGGTATCTGAGCTAATTTGAAACGCTTGTTTTATGTATCACCCCACCTCACCTTTCCCGTTAAGCAGCCATAGTGTGTTTTCTGCATGTGTGACTCTGTTCTGTTTTGTAATTCAGTTCAAGTGTAACGGTTTTTACATTCCCTCTATAAGTGATACCTTATGAGAAGTGTCCTTTTCTGTGTGACGTATTTCACTTAGAATCGTCGAACCTAAATCCACTCATCATGCTGCTACTAGCCTTATGACATTGATTTCATGGCTGAGTGATATTCCATTGTACATAAGGACCACAACTTCTTTATCCATTTTTCTCTTTCCTGGGATATTGAAGGTGGAATGAAGTGGAGGTCCTTGTCAACAGAGCAGCCCTAAACTTTGGGGTGCTTGTGTCTTGCTGATTTTTCATTTTCCCAATTTATACCCCCATGAGTGGAAGTGCCCTATGCTCTCTAAGCTGTGTTTTTTAGATGTTTCAGGACACACCGTACACTTCTCCAGAGTGGCTGTTGGCAATTTACATCCCGCCCATCAGTGTAGCAAGGCTCCCATTTCTCCATGGCCTGTCCTGCATTTCTGGTTTTGAGACTTTTTTCAGCATGGCCCTTTTGACCGATGGGTAGCGAGTCTTCTTTGTAGCGCTGATTTGCCTTTCCAGGTTGCTTGGTTGGCCAAAAAGGGCGTATGCGTTTTTTCCTGAATATATTCAGGAAAAAACGCATACGCCCTTTTTGGCCAAGGGCATCATTGTCAACGTTTTGCCGCTTTTCATGTGCTTTAAAGGTGATTCGAATCTACCTCCTGGAATCTGTTTCCTGCAAATCTGCCTTGATTTCAAATCCTCTTCTTTGCCTTCCCTCAATATATTTGTGGACGAGAGTTATCATTTATAACTCTGCAGGTTTGTGAATTGCAGTGCCCTGAAGCTCCATTTTACAACTCTCTTTTTTGGGAGCTGGCCGCAAAAGCGCAGGATGGCTTCAGGCCCTTTTCTGGTTCCCGGGGGGTGGATGAGCCTGTGGTTAATTCTTCTTCCTGATGGGAAGATAGAGTGACCTGTGCCTGTCCCAACACCAAGAGCTAGTCTCTCACTGGTTCCCCGTCTACCCGTTCATCCTCAGGACAAATTGCAACCTGTACGGAACAGGAGGTTAAAGGTGCTGATGCTCCAAGTAGGGAGATTGTTAGTAAAGCGGCTGGAATGGCCAACCCGGGCCCAAGGAGAAGAGAAATGAGGTGCGTTTTAGAAACCTTTCCCCATCACATGGTGTACCATCTTTTTGTTTTCTCATGCATGTTTTCGATGTAGGAAGATGTCCTTGAACCTGGAGATTTGGGACCCATGCAATGGGTACCACGCAGTATTATTTTAAAGGGTCTGCGTTTGCTCACCCAACCTCAACAAACCTCTCAGCCCCAAGAGTGTCCACCCTTATGTCTCATCCAGCTGTGGGTCTAGATATGGTCAATCCAGGTTGCATCACAGCCCCTGAACGCATTGTGTAAGTATTTCTCTCTCTTTCACTGTCTTTGTTTCATTGGTTTTTCAAAATAATTTATTTTTACAATGGGGTTTAGCTGCTTTTCACTGCTGTGTTTATGCCGCTTTACACCCATTTGACACACTAACAGAGAGATATCAATACATAGGTTTTAAGATTATTACTAGTCAGATATATTCTTGTGCGGTGAATAGGGCGTGTTGAGTCCAGTTCTCTGAGCAAGGAGTAGGTCTTGTCTATTACATATTGGGTTTATGGAACGGTATCTGAGCTAATTTGAAACCCTTGTTTTATGTATCACCCCACCTCACCTTTCCCGATAAGCAGCCATAGTGTGTTTTCTGCATGTGTGACTCTGTTCTGTTTTGTAATTCAGTTCAAGTGTAACAGTTTTTACATTCCCTCTATAAGTGATACCTTATGAGAAGTGTCCTTTTCTGTGTGACTTATTTCACTTAGAATCGTCGTACCTAAATCCACTCATCATGCTGCTACTAGCCTTATGACATCGATTTCATGGCTGAGTGATATTCCATTGTACATAAGGACCACAACTTCTTTATCCATTTTTCTCTTTCCTGGGATATTGAAGGTGGAATGAAGTGGAGGTCCTTGTCAACAGAGCAGCCCTAAACTTTGGGGTGCTTGTGTCTTGCTGATTTTTCATTTTCCCAATTTATACCCCCATGAGTGGAAGTGCCCTATGCTCTCTAAGCTGTGTTTTTTAGATGTTTCAAGACACACCGTACACTTCTCCAGAGTGGCTGTTGGCAATTTACATCCCGCCCATCAGTGTAGCAAGGCTCCCATTTCTCCATGGCCTGTCCCGCATTTCTGGTTTTGAGACTTTTTTCAGCATGGCCCTTTTGACCGATGGGTAGCGAGTCTTCTTTGTAGCGCTGATTTGCCTTTCCAGGTTGCTTGGTTGGCCAAAAAGGGCGTATGCATTTTTTCCTGAATATATTCAGGAAAAAACGCATACGCCCTTTTTGGCCAAGGGCATCATTGTCAACGTTTTGCCGCTTTTCATGTGCTTTAAAGGCGATTCGAATCTACCTCCTGAAATCTGTTTCCTGCAATTCTGCCTTGATTTCAAATCCTCTTCTTTGCCTTCCCTCAATATATTTGTGGACGAGAGTTATCATTTATAACTCTGCAGGTTTGTGAATTGCAGTGCCCTGAAGCTCCATTTTACAACTCGCTTTTTTGGGAGCTGGCCGCAAAAGCGCTGGATGGCTTCAGGCACTGTTCTGGTTCCGGGGGGGATGATGAGCCTGTGGTTAATTCTTCTTCCTGATGGGAAGATAGAGTGACCTGTGCCTGTCCCAACACCAAGAGCTAGTCTCTCACTGGTTCCCCGTCTACCCGTTCATCCTCAGGACAAATTGCAACCTGTACGGAACAGGAGGTTAAAGGTGCTGATGCTCCAAGTAGGGAGA
>NW_028122501.1:0-90322 GCF_965194805.1 Balaenoptera borealis | reverse complement strand
TTAGTGTTAGGGTTAGGGCTCGGTTTAGGGTACGGGTTAGTATTAGGGTACGTGTTAGGGTTAGGGTAGGGGTTAGGGTTAGGGTACGCGTTAGGGTTAGGGTAGTTATTAAACCTATCCCACTCTCTAGATACCCCTTAGCACGTATGGGAATATTATTTGGGGGTGCAGCCATGGAGAAGAGTTTAGACACTAGGATAAGGTAAGGAACACACCCATTATAAAGAAATCACATTAGGATTCTCTTTTTAAGCTGTTCCTTAAAACAGTAGTGCTTAGGAAATCTATTGGAGGCAGAAGCAGTCAAGGGTAGCCTAGGGTTAGGGTTAGGCTTAGGGTTAGGCTTAGGGTACGGCTTAGGTTACGGGTTCGGGGAGGGGTGCGGGTACGGCGTAGGGTATGGGTTAGGGTTAGGGTTAGTGTTAGGGTTAGGGCTCGGTTTAGGGTACGGGTTAGGATTAGGGTACGTGTTAGGGTTAGGGTAGGGGTTAGGGTTAGGGTACGCGTTAGGGTTAGGGTAGTTATTAAACCTATCCCACTCTCTAGATACCCCTTAGCACGTAAGGGAATATTATTTGGGGGTGCAGCCATGGAGAAGAGTTTAGACACTAGGATAAGATAAGGAACACACCCATTATAAAGAAATCACATTAGGATTCTCTTTTTAAGCTGTTCCTTAAAACAGTAGTGCTTAGGAAATCTATTGGAGGCAGAAGCAGTCAAGGGTAGCCTAGGGTTAGGGTTAGGCTTAGGGTTAGGCTTAGGGTACGGCTTGGGGAATGGGTTCGGGGAGGGGTTCGGGTACGGCGTAGGGTATGGGTTAGGGTTAGGGTTAGGGTTAGTGTTAGGGTTAGGGCTCGGTTTAGGGTACGGGTTAGGATTAGGGTACGTGTTAGGGTTAGGGTTAGGGTATGCGTTAGGGTTAGGGTAGTTATTAAACCTATCCCACTCTCTAGATACCCCTTAGCACGTAAAGGAATATTATTTGGGGGTCCAGCCATGGAGAAGAGTTTAGACACTAGGATGAGATAAGGAACACACCCATTATAAAGAAATCACATTAGGATTCTCTTTTTAAGCTGTTCCTTAAAACACTAGTGCTTAGGAAATCTATTGGAGGCAGAAGCAGTCAAGGGTAGCCTAGGGTTAGGGTTAGGCTTAGGGTTAGGCTTAGGGTACGGCTTAGGGTACGGGTTCGGGGAGGGGTGCGGGTACGGCGTAGGGTATGGGTTAGGGTTAGGGTTAGGGTTAGTGTTAGTGTTAGGGTTAGGGCTCGGTTTAGGGTACGGGTTAGGATTAGGGTACGTGTTAGTGTTAGGGTAGGGGTTAGGGTTAGAGTACGCATTATGTTTAGGGTAGTTATTAAACCTATCCCACTCTCTAGATACCCCTTAGCACGTAAGGCAATATTATTTGGGGGTGCAGCCATGGAGAAGAGTTTAGACACTAGGATAAGATAAGGAACACACCCATTATAAAGAAATCACATTAGGATTCTCTTTTTAAGCTGTTCCTTAAAACACTAGTGCTTAGGAAATCAATTGGAGGCAGAAGCAGTCAAGGGTAGCCTAGGGTTAGGGTTAGGCTTAGGGTTCGGCTTAGGGTACGGCTTAGGGTACGGGTTCGGGGAGGGGTGCGGGTACGGCCTACGGTATGGGTTAGGGTTAGGGTTAGGGTTAGTGTTAGGGTTAGGGCTCGGCTTAGGGTACGGGTTAGGATTAGGGTACGTGTTAGGGTTAGGGTAGGGGTTAGGTTTAGGGTACGCGTTAGGGTTAGGGTAGTTGTTAAACCTATCCCACTCTCTAGATACCCCTTAGCACGTAAAGGAATATTATTTGGGGGTCCAGCCATGGAGAAGAGTTTAGACACTAGGATAAGATAAGGAACACACCCATTATAAAGAAATAACATTAGGATTCTCTTTTTCAGCTCTTCCTTAAAACACTAGTGCTTAGGAAATCTATTGGAGGCAGAAGCAGTCAAGGGTAGCCTAGGGTTAGGGTTAGGCTTAGGGTTAGGCTTAGGGTACGGCTTAGGGTACGGGTTCGGGGAGGGTTTCGGGTACGGCGTAGGGTATGGGTTAGGGTTAGGGTTAGGGTTAGTGTTAGGGTTAGGGCTCGGTTTAGGGTACGGGTTAGGATTAGGGTACGTGTTAGGGTTAGGGTAGGGGTTAGGGTTAGGGTACGCGTTAGGGTTAGGGTAGTTATTAAACCTATCCCACTCTCTAGATACCCCTTAGCACGTAAAGGAATATTATTTGGGGGTCCAGCCATGGAGAAGAGTTTAGACACTAGGATAAGATAAGGAACACACCCATTATAAAGAAATCACTTTAGGATTCTCTTTTTAAGCTGTTCCTTAAAACACTAGTGCTTAGGAAATCTATTGGAGGCAGAAGCAGTCAAGGGTAGCCTAGGGTTAGGGTTAGGCTTAGGGTTAGGGTTAGGGTACGGCTTGGGGTATGGGTTCGGGGAGGTGTTCGTGTACGGCGTAGGGTATGGGTTAGGGTTAGGGTTTGGGTTAGTGTTAGGGTTAGGGCTCGGTTTAGGGTACGGGTTAGGATTAGGGTACGTGTTAGGGTTAGGGTAGGGGTTAGGGTTAGGTTACGCGTTAGGTCTAGGGTAGTTAGTAAACCTATCCCACTCTCTAGCTCCCCCTTAGCACGTAAAGGAATATTATTTGGGGGTCCAGCCATGGAGAAGAGTTTAGACACTAGGATAAGATAAGGAACACACCCATTATAAAGAAATCACATTAGGATTCTCTTTTTAAGCTGTTCCTTAAAACACTACTGCTTAGGAAATCAATTGGAGGCAGAAGCAGTCAAGGGTAGCCTAGGGTTAGGGTTAGGCTTAGGGTTAGGTTTAGGGTATGGCTTAGGGTACGGGTTCGGGGAGGTGTGCGGGTACGGCGTAGGGTATGGGTTAGGGTTAGGGTTAGGGTTAGTGTTAGGGTTAGGCCTCGGTTTAGGGTACAGGTTAGGATTACGGTACGTGTTAGGGTTAGGGTAGAGGTTAGGGTTAGGGTACGCGTTAGGGTTAGGGTAGTTATTAAACCTATCCCACTCTCTAGATACCCCTTAGCACGTAAGGGAATATTATTTGGGGGTGCAGCCATGGAGAAGAGTTTAGACACTAGGATAAGATAAGGAACACACCCATTATAAAGAAATCACATTAGGATTCTCTTTTTAAGCTGTTCCTTAAAACAGTAGTGCTTAGGAAATCTACTGGAGGCAGAAGCAGTCAAGGGTAGCCTAGGGTTAGGGTTAGGCTTAGGGTTAGGCTTAGGGTACGGCTTAGGTTACGGGTTCGGGGAGGGGTGCGGGTACGGCGTAGGGTATGGGTTAGGGTTAGGGTTAGTGTTAGTGTTAGGGTTAGGGCTCGGTTTAGGGTACGGTTAGGATTAGGGTACGTGTTAGGTTTAGGGTAGGGGTTAGGGTTAGGGTACGCGTTAGGGTTAGGGTAGTTAGTAAACCTATCCCACTCTCTAGATACCCCTTAGCACGTAAAGGAATATTATTTGGGGTTCCAGCCATGGAGAAGAATTTAGACACTAGGATAAGATAAGGAACACACCCATTATAAAGAAATCACATTAGGATTCTCTTTTTAAGCTGTTGCTTAAAACACTAGTGCTTAGGAAATCTATTGGAGGCAGAAGCAGTCAAGGGTAGCCTAGGGTTAGTGTTAGGCTTAGGGTTAGGCTTAGGGTACGGCTTACGGTACGGGTTTGGGGAGGGGTTCAGGTACGGCGTAGGGTATGTGTTAGGGTTAGGGTTAGTGTTAGTGTTAGGGTTAGGGCTCGGTTTAGGGTACGGGTTAGGATTAGGGTACGTGTTAGTGTTAGGTTAGGGGTTAGGGTTAGAGTACGCATTAGGGTTAGGGTAGTTATTAAACCTATCCCACTCTCTAGATACCCCTTAGCACGTAAGGAAATATTATTTGGGGGTGCAGCCATGGAGAAGAGTTTAGACACTAGGATAAGATAAGGAACACACCCATTATAAAGAAATCACATTAGGATTCTCTTTTTAAGCTGTTCCTTAAAACACTAGTGCTTAGGAAATCTATTGGAGGCAGAAGCAGTCAAGGGTAGCCTAGGGTTAGGGTTAGGCTTAGGGTTAGGTTTAGGGTACGGCTTGGGGAATGGGTTCGGGGAGGGGTTCGGGTACGGCGTAGGGTATGGGTTAGGGTTAGGGTTAGGGTTAGTGTTAGGGTTAGGGCTCGGTTTAGGGTACGGGTTAGGATTAGGGTACGTGTTAGGGTTAGGGTAGGGGTTAGGGTTAGGGTATGCGTTAGGGTTAGGGTAGTTATTAAACCTATCCCACTCTCTAGATACCCCTTAGCACGTAAAGGAATATTATTTGGGGGTCCAGCCATGGAGAAGAGTTTAGACACTAGGATAAGATAAGGAACACACCCATTATAAAGAAATCACATTAGGATTCTCTTTTTAAGCTGTTCCTTAAAACACTAGTGCTTAGGAAATCTATTGGAGGCAGAAGCAGTCAAGGGTAGCCTAGGGTTAGGGTTAGGCTTAGGGTTAGGCTTAGGGTACGGCTTAGGGTACGGGTTCGGGGAGGGGTGCGGGTACGGCGTAGGGTATGGGTTAGGGTTAGGGTTAGGGTTAGTGTTAGGGTTAGGGCTCGGTTTAGGGTACGGTTAGGATTAGGGTACGTGTTAGGTTTAGGGTAGGGGTTAGGGTTAGTGTACGCGTTAGGGTTAGGGTAGTTAGTAAACCTATCCCACTCTCTAGATACCCCTTAGCACGTAAAGAAATATTATTTGGGGTTCCAGCCATGGAGAAGAGTTTAGACACTAGGATAAGATAAGGAACACACCCATTATAAAGAAATCACATTAGGATTCTCTTTTTAAGCTGTTCGTTAAAACACTAGTGCTTAGGAAATCTATTGGAGGCAGAAGCAGTCAAGGGTAGCCTAGGGTTAGGGTTAGGCTTAGGGTTAGGCTTAGGGTACGGCTTAGGGTACGGGTTCGGGGAGGGGTGCGGGTACGGCCTACAGTATGGGTTAGGGTTAGGGTTAGGGTTAGTGTTAGGGTTAGGGCTCGGTTTAGGGTACGGGTTAGGATTAGGGTACGTGTTAGGGTTAGGGTAGGGGTTAGGTTTAGGGTACGCGTTAGGGTTAGGGTAGTTGTTAAACCTATCCCACTCTCTAGATACCCCTTAGAACGTAAAGGAATATTATTTGGGGGTCCAGCCATGGAGAAGAGTTTAGACACTAGGATAAGATAAGGAACACACCCATTATAAAGAAATCACATTAGGATTCTCTTTTTCAGCTCTTCCTTAAAACACTAGTGCTTAGGAAATCTATTGGAGGCAGAAGCAGTCAAGGGTAGCCTAGGGTTAGGGTTAGGCTTAGGGTTGGCTTAGGGTACGGCTTAGGGTACGGGTTCGGGGAGGGTTTCGGGTACGGCGTAGGGTATGGGTTAGGGTTAGGGTTAGGGTTTGTGTTAGGGTTAGGGCTCGGTTTAGGGTACGGTTAGGATTAGGGTACGTGGTAGGTTTAGGGTAGGGGTTAGGGTTAGGGTACGCATTAGGGTTAGGGTCGTTAGTAAACCTATAACACTCTCTAGCTCCCCCTTAGCACGTAAAGGAATATTATTTGGGGGTCCAGCCATGGAGAAGTGTTTAGACACTAGGATAAGATAAGGAACACACCCATTATAAAGAAATCACATTAGGATTCTCTTTTTAAGCTGTTCCTTAAAACACTACTGCTTAGGAAATCAATTGGAGGCAGAAGCAGTCAAGGGTAGCCTAGGGTTAGGGTTAGGCTTAGGGTTAGGTTTAGGGTATGGCTTAGGGTACGGGTTCGGGGAGGGGTGCGGGTACGGCGTAGGGTATGGGTTAGGGTTAGGGTTAGTGTTAGGGTTAGGGCTCGGTTTAGGGTACGGGTTAGTATTAGGGTACGTGTTAGGGTTAGGGTAGGGGTTAGGGTTAGGGTACGCGTTAGGGTTAGGGTAGTTATTAAACCTATCCCACTCTCTAGATACCCCTTAGCACGTATGGGAATATTATTTGGGGGTGCAGCCATGGAGAAGAGTTTAGACACTAGGATAAGGTAAGGAACACACCCATTATAAAGAAATCACATTAGGATTCTCTTTTTAAGCTGTTCCTTAAAACAGTAGTGCTTAGGAAATCTATTGGAGGCAGAAGCAGTCAAGGGTAGCCTAGGGTTAGGGTTAGGCTTAGGGTTAGGCTTAGGGTACGGCTTAGGTTACGGGTTCGGGGAGGGGTGCGGGTACGGCGTAGGGTATGGGTTAGGGTTAGGGTTAGTGTTAGGGTTAGGGCTCGGTTTAGGGTACGGGTTAGGATTAGGGTACGTGTTAGGGTTAGGGTAGGGGTTAGGGTTAGGGTACGCGTTAGGGTTAGGGTAGTTATTAAACCTATCCCACTCTCTAGATACCCCTTAGCACGTAAGGGAATATTATTTGGGGGTGCAGCCATGGAGAAGAGTTTAGACACTAGGATAAGATAAGGAACACACCCATTATAAAGAAATCACATTAGGATTCTCTTTTTAAGCTGTTCCTTAAAACAGTAGTGCTTAGGAAATCTATTGGAGGCAGAAGCAGTCAAGGGTAGCCTAGGGTTAGGGTTAGGCTTAGGGTTAGGCTTAGGGTACGGCTTGGGGAATGGGTTCGGGGAGGGGTTCGGGTACGGCGTAGGGTATGGGTTAGGGTTAGGGTTAGGGTTAGTGTTAGGGTTAGGGCTCGGTTTAGGGTACGGGTTAGGATTAGGGTACGTGTTAGGGTTAGGGTTAGGGTATGCGTTAGGGTTAGGGTAGTTATTAAACCTATCCCACTCTCTAGATACCCCTTAGCACGTAAAGGAATATTATTTGGGGGTCCAGCCATGGAGAAGAGTTTAGACACTAGGATGAGATAAGGAACACACCCATTATAAAGAAATCACATTAGGATTCTCTTTTTAAGCTGTTCCTTAAAACACTAGTGCTTAGGAAATCTATTGGAGGCAGAAGCAGTCAAGGGTAGCCTAGGGTTAGGGTTAGGCTTAGGGTTAGGCTTAGGGTACGGCTTAGGGTACGGGTTCGGGGAGGGGTGCGGGTACGGCGTAGGGTATGGGTTAGGGTTAGGGTTAGGGTTAGTGTTAGTGTTAGGGTTAGGGCTCGGTTTAGGGTACGGGTTAGGATTAGGGTACGTGTTAGTGTTAGGGTAGGGGTTAGGGTTAGAGTACGCATTATGTTTAGGGTAGTTATTAAACCTATCCCACTCTCTAGATACCCCTTAGCACGTAAGGCAATATTATTTGGGGGTGCAGCCATGGAGAAGAGTTTAGACACTAGGATAAGATAAGGAACACACCCATTATAAAGAAATCACATTAGGATTCTCTTTTTAAGCTGTTCCTTAAAACACTAGTGCTTAGGAAATCAATTGGAGGCAGAAGCAGTCAAGGGTAGCCTAGGGTTAGGGTTAGGCTTAGGGTTCGGCTTAGGGTACGGCTTAGGGTACGGGTTCGGGGAGGGGTGCGGGTACGGCCTACGGTATGGGTTAGGGTTAGGGTTAGGGTTAGTGTTAGGGTTAGGGCTCGGCTTAGGGTACGGGTTAGGATTAGGGTACGTGTTAGGGTTAGGGTAGGGGTTAGGTTTAGGGTACGCGTTAGGGTTAGGGTAGTTGTTAAACCTATCCCACTCTCTAGATACCCCTTAGCACGTAAAGGAATATTATTTGGGGGTCCAGCCATGGAGAAGAGTTTAGACACTAGGATAAGATAAGGAACACACCCATTATAAAGAAATAACATTAGGATTCTCTTTTTCAGCTCTTCCTTAAAACACTAGTGCTTAGGAAATCTATTGGAGGCAGAAGCAGTCAAGGGTAGCCTAGGGTTAGGGTTAGGCTTAGGGTTAGGCTTAGGGTACGGCTTAGGGTACGGGTTCGGGGAGGGTTTCGGGTACGGCGTAGGGTATGGGTTAGGGTTAGGGTTAGGGTTAGTGTTAGGGTTAGGGCTCGGTTTAGGGTACGGGTTAGGATTAGGGTACGTGTTAGGGTTAGGGTAGGGGTTAGGGTTAGGGTACGCGTTAGGGTTAGGGTAGTTATTAAACCTATCCCACTCTCTAGATACCCCTTAGCACGTAAAGGAATATTATTTGGGGGTCCAGCCATGGAGAAGAGTTTAGACACTAGGATAAGATAAGGAACACACCCATTATAAAGAAATCACTTTAGGATTCTCTTTTTAAGCTGTTCCTTAAAACACTAGTGCTTAGGAAATCTATTGGAGGCAGAAGCAGTCAAGGGTAGCCTAGGGTTAGGGTTAGGCTTAGGGTTAGGGTTAGGGTACGGCTTGGGGTATGGGTTCGGGGAGGTGTTCGTGTACGGCGTAGGGTATGGGTTAGGGTTAGGGTTTGGGTTAGTGTTAGGGTTAGGGCTCGGTTTAGGGTACGGGTTAGGATTAGGGTACGTGTTAGGGTTAGGGTAGGGGTTAGGGTTAGGTTACGCGTTAGGTCTAGGGTAGTTAGTAAACCTATCCCACTCTCTAGCTCCCCCTTAGCACGTAAAGGAATATTATTTGGGGGTCCAGCCATGGAGAAGAGTTTAGACACTAGGATAAGATAAGGAACACACCCATTATAAAGAAATCACATTAGGATTCTCTTTTTAAGCTGTTCCTTAAAACACTACTGCTTAGGAAATCAATTGGAGGCAGAAGCAGTCAAGGGTAGCCTAGGGTTAGGGTTAGGCTTAGGGTTAGGTTTAGGGTATGGCTTAGGGTACGGGTTCGGGGAGGTGTGCGGGTACGGCGTAGGGTATGGGTTAGGGTTAGGGTTAGGGTTAGTGTTAGGGTTAGGCCTCGGTTTAGGGTACAGGTTAGGATTACGGTACGTGTTAGGGTTAGGGTAGAGGTTAGGGTTAGGGTACGCGTTAGGGTTAGGGTAGTTATTAAACCTATCCCACTCTCTAGATACCCCTTAGCACGTAAGGGAATATTATTTGGGGGTGCAGCCATGGAGAAGAGTTTAGACACTAGGATAAGATAAGGAACACACCCATTATAAAGAAATCACATTAGGATTCTCTTTTTAAGCTGTTCCTTAAAACAGTAGTGCTTAGGAAATCTACTGGAGGCAGAAGCAGTCAAGGGTAGCCTAGGGTTAGGGTTAGGCTTAGGGTTAGGCTTAGGGTACGGCTTAGGTTACGGGTTCGGGGAGGGGTGCGGGTACGGCGTAGGGTATGGGTTAGGGTTAGGGTTAGTGTTAGTGTTAGGGTTAGGGCTCGGTTTAGGGTACGGTTAGGATTAGGGTACGTGTTAGGTTTAGGGTAGGGGTTAGGGTTAGGGTACGCGTTAGGGTTAGGGTAGTTAGTAAACCTATCCCACTCTCTAGATACCCCTTAGCACGTAAAGGAATATTATTTGGGGTTCCAGCCATGGAGAAGAATTTAGACACTAGGATAAGATAAGGAACACACCCATTATAAAGAAATCACATTAGGATTCTCTTTTTAAGCTGTTGCTTAAAACACTAGTGCTTAGGAAATCTATTGGAGGCAGAAGCAGTCAAGGGTAGCCTAGGGTTAGTGTTAGGCTTAGGGTTAGGCTTAGGGTACGGCTTACGGTACGGGTTTGGGGAGGGGTTCAGGTACGGCGTAGGGTATGTGTTAGGGTTAGGGTTAGTGTTAGTGTTAGGGTTAGGGCTCGGTTTAGGGTACGGGTTAGGATTAGGGTACGTGTTAGTGTTAGGTTAGGGGTTAGGGTTAGAGTACGCATTAGGGTTAGGGTAGTTATTAAACCTATCCCACTCTCTAGATACCCCTTAGCACGTAAGGAAATATTATTTGGGGGTGCAGCCATGGAGAAGAGTTTAGACACTAGGATAAGATAAGGAACACACCCATTATAAAGAAATCACATTAGGATTCTCTTTTTAAGCTGTTCCTTAAAACACTAGTGCTTAGGAAATCTATTGGAGGCAGAAGCAGTCAAGGGTAGCCTAGGGTTAGGGTTAGGCTTAGGGTTAGGTTTAGGGTACGGCTTGGGGAATGGGTTCGGGGAGGGGTTCGGGTACGGCGTAGGGTATGGGTTAGGGTTAGGGTTAGGGTTAGTGTTAGGGTTAGGGCTCGGTTTAGGGTACGGGTTAGGATTAGGGTACGTGTTAGGGTTAGGGTAGGGGTTAGGGTTAGGGTATGCGTTAGGGTTAGGGTAGTTATTAAACCTATCCCACTCTCTAGATACCCCTTAGCACGTAAAGGAATATTATTTGGGGGTCCAGCCATGGAGAAGAGTTTAGACACTAGGATAAGATAAGGAACACACCCATTATAAAGAAATCACATTAGGATTCTCTTTTTAAGCTGTTCCTTAAAACACTAGTGCTTAGGAAATCTATTGGAGGCAGAAGCAGTCAAGGGTAGCCTAGGGTTAGGGTTAGGCTTAGGGTTAGGCTTAGGGTACGGCTTAGGGTACGGGTTCGGGGAGGGGTGCGGGTACGGCGTAGGGTATGGGTTAGGGTTAGGGTTAGGGTTAGTGTTAGGGTTAGGGCTCGGTTTAGGGTACGGTTAGGATTAGGGTACGTGTTAGGTTTAGGGTAGGGGTTAGGGTTAGTGTACGCGTTAGGGTTAGGGTAGTTAGTAAACCTATCCCACTCTCTAGATACCCCTTAGCACGTAAAGAAATATTATTTGGGGTTCCAGCCATGGAGAAGAGTTTAGACACTAGGATAAGATAAGGAACACACCCATTATAAAGAAATCACATTAGGATTCTCTTTTTAAGCTGTTCGTTAAAACACTAGTGCTTAGGAAATCTATTGGAGGCAGAAGCAGTCAAGGGTAGCCTAGGGTTAGGGTTAGGCTTAGGGTTAGGCTTAGGGTACGGCTTAGGGTACGGGTTCGGGGAGGGGTGCGGGTACGGCCTACAGTATGGGTTAGGGTTAGGGTTAGGGTTAGTGTTAGGGTTAGGGCTCGGTTTAGGGTACGGGTTAGGATTAGGGTACGTGTTAGGGTTAGGGTAGGGGTTAGGTTTAGGGTACGCGTTAGGGTTAGGGTAGTTGTTAAACCTATCCCACTCTCTAGATACCCCTTAGAACGTAAAGGAATATTATTTGGGGGTCCAGCCATGGAGAAGAGTTTAGACACTAGGATAAGATAAGGAACACACCCATTATAAAGAAATCACATTAGGATTCTCTTTTTCAGCTCTTCCTTAAAACACTAGTGCTTAGGAAATCTATTGGAGGCAGAAGCAGTCAAGGGTAGCCTAGGGTTAGGGTTAGGCTTAGGGTTGGCTTAGGGTACGGCTTAGGGTACGGGTTCGGGGAGGGTTTCGGGTACGGCGTAGGGTATGGGTTAGGGTTAGGGTTAGGGTTTGTGTTAGGGTTAGGGCTCGGTTTAGGGTACGGTTAGGATTAGGGTACGTGGTAGGTTTAGGGTAGGGGTTAGGGTTAGGGTACGCATTAGGGTTAGGGTCGTTAGTAAACCTATAACACTCTCTAGATACCCCTTAGCACGTAAACTAATATTATTTGGGGGTCCAGCCATGGAGAAGAGTTTAGACACTAGGATAAGATAAGGAACACACCCATTATAAAGAAATCACATTAGGATTCTCTTTTTAAGCTGTTGCTTAAAACACTAGTGCTTAGGAAATCTATTGGAGGCAGAAGCAGTCAAGGGTAGCCTAGGGTTAGTGTTAGGCTTAGGGTTAGGCTTAGGGTATGGCTTAGGGTACGGGTTCGGGGAGGGTTTCGGGTACGGCGTAGGGTATGGGTTAGGGTTAGGGTTAGGGTTAGTGTTAGGGTTAGGGCTCGGTTTAGGGTACGGGTTAGGATTAGGGTACATGTTAGGGTTAGGGTAGGGGTTAGGGTTAGGGTACGCGTTAGGGTTAGGGTAGTTATTAAACCTATCCCACTCTCTAGATACCCCTTAGCACGTAAAGGAATATTATTTGGGGGTGCAGCCATGGAGAAGAGTTTAGACACTAGGATAAGATAAGGAACACACCCATTATAAAGAAATCACTTTAGGATTCTCTTTTTAAGCTGTTCTTAAAACACTAGTGCTTAGGAAATCTATTGGAGGCAGAAGCAGTCAAGGGTAGCCTAGGGTAAGGGTTAGGCTTAGGGTTAGGGTTAGGGTACGGCTTGGGGTATGGGTTCGGGGAGGTGTTCGTGTACGGCGTAGGGTATGGGTTAGGGTTAGGGTTTGGGTTAGTGTTAGGGTTAGGGCTCGGTTTAGGGTACGGGTTAGGATTAGGGTACGTGTTAGGGTTAGGGTAGGGGTTAGGGTTAGGTTACGCGTTAGGGCTAGGGTAGTTAGTAAACCTATCCCACTCTCTAGCTCCCCCTTAGCACGTAAAGGAATATTATTTGGGGGTCCAGCCATGGAGAAGTGTTTAGACACTAGGATAAGATAAGGAACACACCCATTATAAAGAAATCACATTAGGATTCTCTTTTTAAGCTGTTCCTTAAAACACTACTGCTTAGGAAATCAATTGGAGGCAGAAGCAGTCAAGGGTAGCCTAGGGTTAGGGTTAGGCTTAGGGTTAGGTTTAGGGTATGGCTTAGGGTACGGGTTCGGGGAGGGGTGCGGGTACGGCGTAGGGTATGGGTTAGGGTTAGGGTTAGTGTTAGGGTTAGGGCTCGGTTTAGGGTACAGGTTAGTATTAGGGTACGTGTTAGGGTTAGGGTAGGGGTTAGGGTTAGGGTACGCGTTAGGGTTAGGGTAGTTATTAAACCTATCCCACTCTCTAGATACCCCTTAGCACATAAGGGAATATTATTTGGGGGTGCAGCCATGGAGAAGAGTTTAGACACTAGGATAAGGTAAGGAACACACCCATTATAAAGAAATCACATTAGGATTCTCTTTTTAAGCTGTTCCTTAAAACACTAGTGCTTAGGAAATCAATTGGAGGCAGAAGCAGTCAAGGGTAGCCTAGGGTTAGGGTTAGGCTTAGGGTTCGGCTTAGGGTACGGCTTAGGGTACGGGTTCGGGGAGGGGTGCGGGTACGGCGTAGGGTATGGGTTAGGGTTAGGGTTAGGGTTAGTGTTAGGCTTAGGCCTCGGTTTAGGGTACAGGTTAGGATTAGGGTACGTGTTAGGGTTAGGGTAGGGGTTAGGGTTAGGGTACGCGTTAGGGTTAGGGTAGTTATTAAACCTATCCCACTCTCTAGATACCCCTTAGCACGTAAGGGAATATTATTTGGGGGTGCAGCCATGGAGAAGAGTTTAGACACTAGGATAAGATAAGGAACACACCCATTATAAAGAAATCACATTAGGATTCTCTTTTTAAGCTGTTCCTTAAAACAGTAGTGCTTAGGAAATCTATTGGAGGCAGAAGCAGTCAAGGGTAGCCTAGGGTTAGGGTTAGGCTTAGGGTTAGGCATAGGGTACGGCTTGGGGAATGGGTTTGGGGAGGGGTTCGGGTACGGCGTAGGGTATGGGTTAGGGTTAGGGTTAGGGTTAGTGTTAGGGTTAGGGCTCGGTTTAGGGTACGGGTTAGGATTAGGGTACGTGTTAGGGTTAGGGTAGGGGTTAGGTTTAGGGTACGCGTTAGGGTTAGGGTAGTTGTTAAACCTATCCCACTCTCTAGATACCCCTTAGCACGTAAAGGAATATTATTTGGGGGTCCAGCCATGGAGAAGAGTTTAGACACTAGGATAAGATAAGGAACACACCCATTATAAAGAAATAACATTAGGATTCTCTTTTTCAGCTCTTCCTTAAAACACTAGTGCTTAGGAAATCTATTGGAGGCAGAAGCAGTCAAGGGTAGCCTAGGGTTAGGGTTAGGCTTAGGGTTAGGCTTAGGGTACGGCTTAGGGTACGGGTTCGGGGAGGGTTTCGGGTACGGCGTAGGGTATGGGTTAGGGTTAGGGTTAGGGTTAGTGTTAGGGTTAGGGCTCGGTTTAGGGTACGGGTTAGGATTAGGGTACGTGTTAGGGTTAGGGTAGGGGTTAGGGTTAGGGTACGCGTTAGGGTTAGGGTAGTTATTAAACCTATCCCACTCTCTAGATACCCCTTAGCACGTAAAGGAATATTATTTGGGGGTCCAGCCATGGAGAAGAGTTTAGACACTAGGATAAGATAAGGAACACACCCATTATAAAGAAATCACTTTAGGATTCTCTTTTTAAGCTGTTCCTTAAAACACTAGTGCTTAGGAAAACTATTGGAGGCAGAAGCAGTCAAGGGTAGCCTAGGGTTAGGGTTAGGCTTAGGGTTAGGGTTAGGGTACGGCTTGGGGTATGGGTTCGGGGAGGTGTTCGTGTACGGCGTAGGGTATGGGTTAGGGTTAGGGTTTGGGTTAGTGTTAGGGTTAGGGCTCGGTTTAGGGTACGGGTTAGGATTAGGGTACGTGTTAGGGTTAGGGTAGGGGTTAGGGTTAGGTTACGCGTTAGGGCTAGGGTAGTTAGTAAACCTATCCCACTCTCTAGCTCCCCCTTAGCACGTAAAGGAATATTATTTGGGGGTCCAGCCATGGAGAAGAGTTTAGACACTAGGATAAGATAAGGAACACACCCATTATAAAGAAATCACATTAGGATTCTCTTTTTAAGCTGTTCCTTAAAACACTACTGCTTAGGAAATCAATTGGAGGCAGAAGCAGTCAAGGGTAGCCTAGGGTTAGGGTTAGGCTTAGGGTTAGGTTTAGGGTATGGATTAGGGTACGGGTTCGGGGAGGTGTGCGGGTACGGCGTAGGGTATGGGTTAGGGTTAGGGTTAGGGTTAGTGTTAGGGTTAGGCCTCGGTTTAGGGTACAGGTTAGGATTACGGTACGTGTTAGGGTTAGGGTAGGGGTTAGCGTTAGGGTACGCGTTAGGGTTAGGGTAGTTATTAAACCTATCCCACTCTCTAGATACCCCTTAGCACGTAAGGGAATATTATTTGGGGGTGCAGCCATGGAGAAGAGTTTAGACACTAGGATAAGATAAGGAACACACCCATTATAAAAAAATCACATTAGGATTCTCTTTTTAAGCTGTTCCTTAAAACAGTAGTGCTTAGGAAATCTACTGGAGGCAGAAGCAGTCAAGGGTAGCCTAGGGTTAGGGTTAGGCTTAGGGTTAGGCTTAGGGTACGGCTTAGGTTACGGGTTCGGGGAGGGGTGCGGGTACGGCGTAGGGTATGGGTTAGGGTTAGGGTTAGGGTTAGTGTTAGGGTTAGGGCTCGGTTTAGGGTACGGTTAGGATTAGGGTACGTGTTAGGTTTAGGGTAGGGGTTAGGGTTAGGGTACGCGTTAGGGTTAGGGTAGTTAGTAAACCTATCCCACTCTCTAGATACCCCTTAGCACGTAAAGGAATATTATTTGGGGTTCCAGCCATGGAGAAGAATTTAGACACTAGGATAAGATAAGGAACACACCCATTATAAAGAAATCACATTAGGATTCTCTTTTTAAGCTGTTGCTTAAAACACTAGTGCTTAGGAAATCTATTGGAGGCAGAAGCAGTCAAGGGTAGCCTAGGGTTAGTGTTAGGCTTAGGGTTAGGCTTAGGGTACGGCTTACGGTACGGGTTTGGGGAGGGGTTCAGGTACGGCGTAGGGTATGGGTTAGGGTTAGGGTTAGGGTTAGTGTTAGGGTTAGGGCTCGGTTTAGGGTACGGGTTAGGATTAGGGTACGTGTTAGTGTTAGGTTAGGGGTTAGGGTTCGAGTACGCATTAGGGTTAGGGTAGTTATTAAACCTATCCCACTCTCTAGATACCCCTTAGCACGTAAGGAAATATTATTTGGGGGTGCAGCCATGGAGAAGAGTTTAGACACTAGGATAAGATAAGGAACACACCCATTATAAAGAAATCACATTAGGATTCTCTTTTTAAGCTGTTCCTTAAAACACTAGTGCTTAGGAAATCTATTGGAGGCAGAAGCAGTCAAGGGTAGCCTAGGGTTAGGGTTAGGCTTAGGGTTAGGCTTAGGGTACGGCTTAGGGTACGGGTTCGGGGAGGGGTGCGGGTACGGCCTACGGTATGGGTTAGGGTTAGGGTTAGGGTTAGTGTTAGGGTTAGGGCTCGGTTTAGGGTACAGGTTAGTATTAGGGTACGTGTTAGGGTTAGGGTAGGGGTTAGGGTTAGGGTACGCGTTAGGGTTAGGGTAGTTATTAAACCTATCCCACTCTCTAGATACCCCTTAGCACGTAAAGGAATATTATTTGAGGGTCCAGCCATGGAGAAGAGTTTAGACACTAGGATAAGATAAGGAACACACCCATTATAAAGAAATCACATTAGGATTCTCTTTTTAAGCTGTTCCTTAAAACACTAGTGCTTAGGAAATCTATTGGAGGCAGAAGCAGTCAAGGGTAGCCTAGGGTTAGGGTTAGGCTTAGGGTTAGGCTTAGGGTACGGCTTAGGGTACCGGTTCGGGGAGGGTTTCGGGTACGGCGTAGGGTATGGGTTAGGGTTAGGGTTAGGGTTAGTGTTAGGGTTAGGGCTCGGTTTAGGGTACGGGTTAGGATTAGGGTACGTGTTAGGGTTAGGGTAGGGGTTAGGGTTAGGGTACGCGTTAGGGTTAGGGTAGTTATTAAACCTATCCCACTCTCTAGATACCCCTTAGCACGTAAAGGAATATTATTTGAGGGTCCAGCCATGGAGAAGAGTTTCTACACTAGGATAAGATAAGGAACACACCCATTATAAAGAAATCACATTAGGATTCTCTTTTTAAGCTGTTCGTTAAAACACTAGTGCTTAGGAAATCTATTGGAGGCAGAAGCAGTCAAGGGTAGCCTAGGGTTAGGGTTAGGCTTAGGGTTAGGCTTAGGGTACGGCTTAGGGTACGGGTTCGGGGAGGGTTTCGGGTACGGCGTAGGGTATGGGTTAGGGTTAGGGTTAGGGTTAGTGTTAGGGTTAGGGCTCGGTTTAGGGTACGGTTAGGATTAGGGTACGTGTTAGGTTTAGGGTAGGGGTTAGGGTTAGGGTACGCGTTAGGGTTAGGGTAGTTAGTAAACCTATCCCACTCTCTAGATACCCCTTAGCACGTAAAGGAATATTATTTGGGGTTCCAGCCATGGAGAAGAATTTAGACACTAGGATAAGATAAGGAACACACCCATTATAAAGAAATCACATTAGGATTCTCTTTTTAAGCTGTTGCTTAAAACACTAGTGCTTAGGAAATCTATTGGAGGCAGAAGCAGTCAAGGGTAGCCTAGGGTTAGTGTTAGGCTTAGGGTTAGGCTTAGGGTACGGCTTAGGGTACGGGTTTGGGGAGGGGTTCAGGTACGGCGTAGGGTATGGGTTAGGGTTAGGGTTAGTGTTAGTGTTAGGGTTAGGGCTCGGTTTAGGGTACGGGTTAGGATTAGGGTACGTGTTAGTGTTAGGGTAGGGGTTAGGGTTAGAGCACGCATTAGGTTTAGGGTAGTTATTAAACCTATCCCACTCTCTAGATACCCCTTAGCACGTAAGGCAATATTATTTGGGGGTGCAGCCATGGAGAAGAGTTTAGACACTAGGATAAGATAAGGAACACACCCATTATAAAGAAATCACATTAGGATTCTCTTTTTAAGCTGTTCCTTAAAACACTAGTGCTTAGGAAATCTATTGGAGGCAGAAGCAGTCAAGGGTAGCCTAGGGTTAGGGTTAGGCTTAGGGTTCGGCTTAGGGTACGGCTTAGGGTACGGGTTCGGGGAGGGGTGCGGGTACGGCCTACGGTATGGGTTAGGGTTAGGGTTAGTGTTAGTGTTAGGGTTAGGGCTCGGTTTAGGGTACGGGTTAGGATTAGGGTACGTGTTAGGGTTAGGGTAGGGGTTAGGTTTAGGGTACGCGTTAGGGTTAGGGTAGTTGTTAAACCTATCCCACTCTCTAGATACCCCTTAGCACCTAAAGGAATATTATTTGGGGGTCCAGCCATGGAGAAGAGTTTAGACACTAGGATAAGATAAGGAACACACCCATTATAAAGAAATCACATTAGGATTCTCTTTTTAAGCTGTTGCTTAAAACACTAGTGCTTAGGAAATCTATTGGAGGCAGAAGCAGTCAAGGGTAGCCTAGGGTTAGTGTTAGGCTTAGGGTTAGGCTTAGGGTATGGCTTAGGGTACGGGTTCGGGGAGGGTTTCGGGTACGGCGTAGGGTATGGGTTAGGGTTAGGGTTAGGGTTAGTGTTAGGGTTAGGGCTCGGTTTAGGGTACGGGTTAGGATTAGGGTACATGTTAGGGTTAGGGTAGGGGTTAGGGTTAGGGTACACGTTAGGGTTAGGGTAGTTATTAAACCTATCCCACTCTCTAGATACCCCTTAGCACGTAAAGGAATATTATTTGGGGGTGCAGCCATGGAGAAGAGTTTAGACACTAGGATAAGATAAGGAACACACCCATTATAAAGAAATCACTTTAGGATTCTCTTTTTAAGCTGTTCTTAAAACACTAGTGCTTAGGAAATCTATTGGAGGCAGAAGCAGTCAAGGGTAGCCTAGGGTAAGGGTTAGGCTTAGGGTTAGGGTTAGGGTACGGCTTGGGGTATGGGTTCGGGGAGGTGTTCGTGTACGGCGTAGGGTATGGGTTAGGGTTAGGGTTTGGGTTAGTGTTAGGGTTAGGGCTCGGTTTAGGGTACGGGTTAGGATTAGGGTACGTGTTAGGGTTAGGGTAGGGGTTAGGGTTAGGTTACGCGTTAGGGCTAGGGTAGTTAGTAAACCTATCCCACTCTCTAGCTCCCCCTTAGCACGTAAAGGAATATTATTTGGGGGTCCAGCCATGGAGAAGTGTTTAGACACTAGGATAAGATAAGGAACACACCCATTATAAAGAAATCACATTAGGATTCTCTTTTTAAGCTGTTCCTTAAAACACTACTGCTTAGGAAATCAATTGGAGGCAGAAGCAGTCAAGGGTAGCCTAGGGTTAGGGTTAGGCTTAGGGTTAGGTTTAGGGTATGGCTTAGGGTACGGGTTCGGGGAGGGGTGCGGGTACGGCGTAGGGTATGGGTTAGGGTTAGGGTTAGTGTTAGGGTTAGGGCTCGGTTTAGGGTACAGGTTAGTATTAGGGTACGTGTTAGGGTTAGGGTAGGGGTTAGGGTTAGGGTACGCGTTAGGGTTAGGGTAGTTATTAAACCTATCCCACTCTCTAGTTACCCCTTAGCACGTAAGGGAATATTATTTGGGGGTGCAGCCATGGAGAAGAGTTTAGACACTAGGATAAGGTAAGGAACACACCCATTATAAAGAAATCACATTAGGATTCTCTTTTTAAGCTGTTCCTTAAAACAGTAGTGCTTAGGAAATCTATTGGAGGCAGAAGCAGTCAAGGGTAGCCTAGGGTTAGGGTTAGGCTTAGGGTTAGGCTTAGGGTACGGCTTAGGTTACGGGTTCGGGGAGGGGTGCGGGTACGGCGTAGGGTATGGGTTAGGGTTAGGGTTAGTGTTAGGGTTAGGGCTCGGTTTAGGGTACGGGTTAGGATTAGGGTACGTGTTAGGGTTAGGGTAGGGGTTAGGGTTAGGGTACGCGTTAGGGTTAGGGTAGTTATTAAACCTATCCCACTCTCTAGATACCCCTTAGCACGTAAAGGAATATTATTTGAGGGTCCAGCCATGGAGAAGAGTTTAGACACTAGGATAAGATAAGGAACACACCCATTATAAAGAAATCACATTAGGATTCTCTTTTTAAGCTGTTCCTTAAAACACTAGTGCTTAGGAAATCTATTGGAGGCAGAAGCAGTCAAGGGTAGCGTAGGGTTAGGGTTAGGCTTAGGGTTAGGCTTAGGGTACGGCTTAGGGTACGGGTTCGGGGAGGGTTTTGGGTACGGCGTAGGGTATGGGTTAGGGTTAGGGTTAGGGTTAGTGTTAGGGTTAGGGCTCGGTTTAGGGTATGGTTAGGATTAGGGTACGTGTTAGGTTTAGGGTAGGGGTTAGGGTTAGGGTACGCGTTAGATTTAGGGTAGTTAGTAAACCTATCCCACTCTCTAGATACCCCTTAGCACGCAAAGGAATATTATTTGGGGATCCAGCAATGGAGAAGAATTTAGACACTAGGATAAGATAAGGAACACACCCATTATAAAGAAATCACATTAGGATTCTCTTTTTAAGCTGTTGCTTAAAACACTAGTGCTTAGGAAATCTATTGGAGGCAGAAGCAGTCAAGGGTAGCCTAGGGTTAGTGTTAGGCTTAGGGTTAGGCTTAGGGTACGGCTTAGGGTACGGGTTTGGGGAGGGGTTCAGGTACGGCGTCGGGTATGGGTTAGGGTTAGGGTTAGTGTTAGTGTTAGGGTTAGGGCTCGGTTTAGGGTACGGGTTAGGATTAGGGTATGTGTTAGTGTTAGGGTAGGGGTTAGGGTTAGAGTACGCATTAGGGTTAGGGTAGTTATTAAACCTATCCCACTCTCTAGATACCCCTTAGCACGTAAGGCAATATTATTTGGGGGTGCAGCCATGGAGAAGAGTTTAGACACTAGGATAAGATAAGGAACACACCCATTATAAAGAAATCACATTAGGATTCTCTTTTTAAGCCGTTCCTTAAAACACTAGTGCTTAGAAAATCTATTGGAGGCAGAAGCAGTCACGGGTAGCGTAGGGTTAGCGTTAGGCTTAGGGTTAGGGTTACGGTACGGCTTAGGGTACGGGTTCGGGGAGGGGTTCGGGTACGGCGTAGGGTATGGGTTAGCGTTAGGGTTAGGGTTAGGGTTAGTGTTAGGATTAGGGCTCGGTTTAGTGTACGGGTTAGGATTAGGATACGTGTTAGTTTTAGGGTAGGGGTTAGGGTAAGGGTACGCGTTAGGGTTAGGGTAGTTATTAAACCTATCCCACTCTCTACATACCCCTTAGCACGTAAAGGAATATTATTTGGGGGTCCAGCCATGGAGAAGAGTTTAGACACTAGGATAAGATAAGGAACACACCCATTATAAAGAAATCACTTAAGGATTCTCTTTTTAAGCTGTTCCTTAAAACACTAGTGCTTAGGAAATCTATTGGAGGCAGAAGCAGTCAAGGGTAGCCTAGGGTTAGGGTTAGGCTTAGGGATAGGGTTAGGGTACGGCTTAGGGTACGGGTTCGGGGAGGGGTTCGGGTACGGCGTAGGGTATGGGTTAGGGTTAGGGTTAGGGTTTGTGTTAGGGTTAGGGCTCGGTTTAGGGTACGGGTTAGGATTAGGGTACGTGTTAGGCTTAGGGTAAGGGTTAGGGTTAGGGTACGCGTTAGGATTAGGTTAGTTATTAAACCTATCCCACTCTCTAGATACCCCTTAGCACGTAAAGGAATATTATTTGGGGGTCCAGCCATGGAGAAGAGTTTAGACACTAGGATAAGATAAGGAACACACCCATTATAAAGAAATCACATTAGGATTCCCTTTTTAAGCCGTTCCTTAAAACACTAGTGCTTAGGAAATCTATTGGAGGCAGAAACAGTCAAGGGTAGCCTAGGGTTAGGGTTAGGCTTAGGGTTAGGGTTACGGTACGGCTTAGGGTACGGGTTCGGGGAGGGGTTCGGGTACGGCGTACGGTATGGGTTAGGGTTAGGGTTAGGTTTAGTTTTAGCTTTAGGGCTCGGTTTAGGGTACAGGTTAGGATTAGGGTACGTGTTAGGGTTAGGGTAGGGGTTAGGGTTAGAGTACGCGTTAGGGTTAGGGTAGTTATTAAACCTATCCCGCTCTCTAGATACCCCTTAGCACGTAAAGGAATATTATTTGGGGGTCCAGCAATGGAGAAGAGTTTTGACACTAGGATAAGATAAGGAACACACCCATTATAAAGAAATCACATTAGGATTCTATTTTTAAGCTGTTCCTTAAAACACTAGTGCTTAGGATATCTATTGGAGGCAGAAGCAGTCAAGGGTAGCCTAGGTTTAGGGTTAGGCTTAGGGTATGGCTTAGGGTACGGGTTCGGGGAGGGGTTCGGGTACGGCGTAGGGTATGGGTTAGGGTTAGGGTTAGGTTTAGTGTTAGGGTTAGGGCTCGGTTAAGGGAACGGGTTAGGATTAGGGTACGTGTTAGGGTTAGGGTAGGGGTTAGGGTTAGGGTACGCATTAGGGTTAGGGTAGTTATTAAACCTATCCCACTCTCTAGATACCCTTTAGCACGTAAAGGAATATTAGTTGGAGGTCCACCCGTGGAGAAGGGTTTAGACACTAGGATAAGATAAGGAACACACCTATTATAAAGAAATCACATTAGGATTCTCTTTTTAAGCTGTTCCTTAAAACACTAGTGCTTAGGAAATCTATTGGAGGCAGAAGCAGTCAAGGGTAGCCTAGGGTTAGGGTTAGGCTTAGGGTTAGGCTTAGGGTACGGCTTAGGGTACGGGTTCGGGGAGGGGTTCGGATACGGCGTAGGGTATGTGTTAGGGTTAGGGTTAGGGTACGCGTTAGGATTAGGGTAGTTATTAAACCTATCCCACTCTCTAGATACCCCTTAGCACGTAAAGGAATATTATTTGGGGGTCCAGGCATGGAGAAGAGTTTAGACACTAGGATAAGATAAGGAACACACCCATTATAAAGAAATCACATTAGGATTCTCTTTCTAAGCTGTTCCTTAAATACTAGTGCCAGAGTGGCTGTTGGCAATTTACGTCCCGCCCATCAGTGTAGCAAGGCACCCATTTCTCCATGGCCTGTCCTTCATTTCTGGTTTTGACACTTTTTTCAGCATGCCCCTTTTGACCGATGGGAAGCGAGACTTCTTTGTAGCACTGATTTGCCTTTCTAGGTTGCTTGGTTGGCCAAAAAGGGCGTATGCGTTTTTTCCTGAATATATTCAGGAAAAAACGCATACGCCCTTTTTGGCCAAGGGCATCATTGTCAACGATTTGTCGCTTTTCATGTGGTTTAAAGGAGATTCGAATCTACCTCCTGAAATCTGTTTCCTGCAATTCTGCCTTGATTTCAAAGCCTCTTCTTTGCCTTCCCTCAATATATTTGTGGACGAGAGTTATCATTTATAACTCTGCAGGTTTGTGAATTGCAGTGCCCTGAAGCTCGATTTTACAACTCGCGTTTTTGGGAGCTGGCCGCAAAAGCGCAGGATGGCTTCAGGCCCTGTTCTGGTTCCGGGGGGCAGGCTGATCCTGTGGTTAATTCTTCTTCCTGATGGGAAAATAGAGTGACCTGTGCCTGTCCCAACACCAAGAGCCAGTCTCTCATTGGTTCCCCGTCTTCCCGTTCATCCTCAGGAAAAATTGCAACCTGTACGGAACAGGAGGTTAAAGGTGCTGATGCTCCAAGTAGGGAGATTTCTAGTAAAGCGGCTGGAATGGCGAACCCGGGCACAAGGAGATGAGAAATGAGGTGCGTTTTAGAAACCATTCCCCATCACACGGTGTACCATCTTCTGGGTTTCTCATGCATGATTTCGATGTAGGAAGATGCCCTTGAACCTGGTGATTTGGGACCCATGCGATGGGTACCACGCAGTATTACTTTAAAGGGTCTGTGTTTGCTCACCCAACCTCACCAAACCTCTCAGCCCCAAGAGTGTCCACCCTTAGGTCTCATCCAGCTGTGGGTCTAGATATGGTCAATCCAGGTTGCATCACAGCCCCTGAACGCATTGTGTAAGAATTTCTCTCTCTTTCACTGTCTTTGTTTCATGGGTTTTTCAAAGTAATTTATTTTCATAATTGGGTTTAGCTGCTTTTCACCGCTGTGTTTATGCTGCTTTACACCCACTTGACACACTAACAGAGAGATATCAATACATAGGTTTTAAGATTATTACTAGTCAGATATATTCTTGTGCGGTGAATAGGGCGTGTTGAGTCCAGTTCTCTGAGCAAGGAGTAGGTCTTGTCTATTACATATTGGGTTTATGGAACGGTATCTGAGCTAATTTGAAACCCTTGTTTTATGTATCACCCCACCTCACGTTTCCCGTTAAGCAACTATAGTGTGTTTTCTGCATGTGTGACTCTGTTCTGTTTTGTAATTCAGTTCAAGTGTAACGGTTTTTACATTACCTCTATAAGTGATACCTTATGAGAAGTGTCCTTTTCTGTGTGACTTATTTCACTTAGAGTCGTCGTACCTAAATCCACTCATCATGCTGCTACTAGCCTTATGATATTGATTTCAGGGCTGAGTGATATTCCATTGTACATAAGGACCACAACTTCTTTATCCATTTTTCTCTTTCCTGGGATATTGAAGGTGGAATGAAGTGGAGGTCCTTGTCAACAGAGCAGCCCTAAACTTTGGGGTGCTTGTGTCTTGCTGATTTTTAATTTTCCCAATTTATACCCCCATGCGTGGAAGTGCCCTATGCTCTCTAAGCTGTGTTTTTTAGATGTTTCAGGACACACCGTACACTTCTCCAGAGTGGCTGTTGGCAATTTACATCCCGCCCATCAGTGTAGCAAGGCACCCATTTCTCCATGGCCTGTCCTGCATTTCTGGTTTTGACACTTTTTTCAGCATGGCCCTTTTGAGCGATGGGTAGCGAGTCTTCTTTGTAGCGCTGATTTGCCTTTCCAGGTTGCTTGGTTGGCCAAAAAGGGCGTATGCGTTTTTTTCTGAATATATTCAGGAAAAAACGCATACGCCCTTTTTGGCCAAGGGCATCATTGTCAACGTTTTGCCGCTTTTCATGTGCTTTAAAGGCGATTCGAATCTACCTCCTGAAATCTGTTTCCTGCAATTCTGCCTTGATTTCAAATCCTCTTCTTTGCCTTCCCTCAATATATTTGTGGACGAGAGTTATCATTTATAACTCTGCAGGTTTGTGAATTGCAGTGCCCTGTAGCTCCATTTTACAACTCGCTTTTTTGGAGATGGCCGCAAAAGCGCAGGATGGCTTCAGGCCCTGTTCTGGTTCCGGGGGGCATGCTGAGTCTGTGGTAAATTCTTCTTCCTGATGGGACAATAGAGTGACCTTTGCCTGTCCCAACACCAAGAACTAGTCTCTCATTGGTTCCCCATCTACCCGTTCATCCTCAGGACAAATTGCAACCTGTATGGAACAGGAGGTTAAAGGTGCTGATGCTCCAAGTAGGGAGATTGCTAGTAAAGTGGCTGGAATGGCGAACCCGGGCACAAGGAGATGAGAAATGAGGTGCGTTTTAGAAACCTTTCCCCATCACACGGTGTACCATCTTCTGGGTTTCTCATGCATGTTTTCGATGTAGGAAGATGCCCTTGAACCTGGAGATTTGGGACCCATGGGATGGGTACCACGCAGTAGTACTTTAAAGGGTCTGCATTTGCTCACCCAACATCACCAAACCTCTCAGCCGCAAGAGTGTCCACCCTTATGTCTCATCCAGCTGTGGGTCTAGATATGGTCAATCCAAGTTTCATCACAGCCCCTGAACGCATTGTGTAAGAATTTCTCTCTCTTTCACTGTCTTTGTTTCATGGGTTTTTCAAAGTTATTTATTTTTATAATGGGTTTTAGCTGCTTTTCACTGTTGTGTTTATGCCGCTTTACATCCACTTGACACACTAACAGAGAGATATCAATATATAGGTTTTAAGATTATTACTAGTCAGATATAATGTTGTGCGGTGAATAGGGCGTGTTGAGTCCAGTTCTCTGAGCAAGGAGTAGGTCTTGTCTATTACATATTGGGTTTATGCAACGGTATCTGAGCTAATTTGAAACCCTTGTTTTATGTATCACCCCACCTCACCTTTCCCGTTAGCACCCATAGTGTGTTTTCTGCATGTGTGACTCTGTTCTCTTTTGTAATTCAGTTCAAGTGTAACGGTTTTTACATTCCCTCTATCAGTGAGACCTTATGAGAAGTGTCCTTTTCTGTGTGACTTATTTCACTTAGAATCGTCGTACCTAAATCCACTCATCATGCTGCTACTAGCCTTATGACATTGATTTCATGGCTGAGTTATATTCCATTGTACATAAGGACCACAACTTCTTTATCCATTTTTCTCTTTCCTGGGATATTTAAGGTGGAATGAAGTGGAGGTCTTTGTCAAGAGAGCAGCCCTAAACTTTGGTGTGCTTGTGTCTTGCTGATTTTTCATTTTCCCAATTTATACCCCCATGAGTGGAAGTGCCCTGTTCTCTCTAAGCTGTGTTTTTTAGATGTTTCAGGACACACCGTACACTTCTCCAGAGTGGCTGTTGGCCATTTACATCCCGCCCATCAGTGTAGCAAGGCTCTCTTTCCTCCCTGGCCTCTCCTGCTTTTCTTGTTTTATACTTTTTTAGGAAGGCCATTTTGACCGATGGGAAGTCAGACTTCTTTGTAGCGCTGAATTGCATTTCCGGCTTGTTTGGTTGGCCAAAAAGGGCCTATGGGTTTTTTCCTGAATTGATTCAGAACAAAACGCATATGCTCTTTTTGGCCAAGTGCATCATTGTCGACGTTTTGCCGCTTTTCATGTGCTTTAGTGGTGATTCGAATCTATCTCCTGAAATCTGTTTCCTGCAATTCTGCCTTAATTTCAAATCCTCTTCGTTGCCTTCCCTCAATATATTTGTGGACGAGAGTTATCATTTATAACTCTGCAGGTTTGTGAATTGCAGTGCCCCTGAGCTCCATTTTTCAACTCGCTTTTTTGGGAGCTTTCCGCAGAACCGCTCGTTTGCTTCTGTCCCTACTCTGGTTCCCGGTGGCAGGCTAAGCCTTTGCTTAATTCTTCTTCCTGACTGGAAAGTAGAGTGACATGTGCCTCTCCGAACATCTAGGGCTTGGCTCCCCTTGTTTCTCCTCCTTCCCCTTCTTCCTTTGGACAAATTCCGATTTCTGTGCAACTGGATGTTGAAGGTGCTGACATCCTCTAGTGGGGAGATGTTAAGGAAAAAGGCTGGAGGGGTGAACCCAACAACCAGGAAATTAGGCGTTTTGGTGCCTTTTCCAAAATCTTCCTGATCCAACCGTGTTCCATCTTCTGGGTGTCACAAGCATGTTTTAGCTGTAGGAAAGGTCCCGTGTATGTAAGGAGAACACAAGGGATTTTTCCAAATCAGTGTCTCCCCGAACTCCAATCTGGGGAATTTTTAAGCTACTGGTACATGTGTGTTCATTAAGGGACTTGGGCCGTGGGCAGAGTCCGAACTTTAGATGATTGAAGTCTTCAGGTTCAGAAACGCTCACCATCGGCCTCCTTTAGTTTCCATTTTATCTGTAGTTGATAGATGATGTCGATATAGATATCTATCGTTTTTCAGATTATTTCCCCTCAGGGGTCATTACAAAATATTGAGTATAGTTCCCTGTGCTACACAGTAGTTCCCTGTTGATGATATATTTTATGCATAGCAGTGTGTATATGTTAATCTGAAACTGTTAATTTATCCCTCCTCCCACCTTTCCCCTTTGGTAATAAAAAATATAAGATTTTATACTTCTCAGAAATCTAGGAGCTGAAAGAGAGGTATCATTTTCAATGGAAAATCATTCCAAACAAGGTTGAAACTTCAACCAAGATTATTAGATGTACATCCTTGGAAAGAAATCACTGCATTTCTCTACTCTTGACCTGCCAAATAAGACAATCCCCTCCACTGAACTTGCTTATAATAAAGTGATGGAAATATCAAATGGAAGTGTTAGAAACATCTTATTTTACACGAGCCTTATACACTGCTCTATGTTAATTACCGTTTGGCTCACACATCTGTTCATTGAAGTTACAATGTTCTCAAATTCTGTTACTGATCCTGCAGAGTGGGCCCCAACAAGGGTCTCCCTGCCCAGTGTCATTGGAGCCAACAGATCGAGACTGACTTTGGTTCAGAAGCAAAGGAAAACTTTATATTTTGATCAGAGAATGGAGAGGTGAGAGTGTGTGCTCCCCTGCGGGTTGTGGGCCGGGCTGCTGTGTAGGGATCCTGTCAGCATCAGCGGGAGGGAGGGGGCGGAGCTCTCGAGGGCCAGGTTGCCTGGAGCTCAGGCTCTATGTCGCAGAGTCTGCACGGGGCCCCACGAGCTGAGGTGTCGGCCCAGCCATTTTGCACGAGGAAATCGGGTCTGAAGTGTCGGGTGTGGGACCTCTGCATGTGGAAACCTAGGAGCAAGTGAAATTAGACAAAGCACAAAGGAAAAAATGGTTAGACTTTATTTTATTGCCCAGATTCTATTTTTATCTCCCAGGAATTTTTAATGGGCTTTGCCAGTGACAAAGCCCTCCTCTGCCTTTTGTCCCATTCCTCATTCTTGGGGCGCTGAGGGTGCAGACACGTCTTCTGTAAATGCTTCATGCTGAGTTGGGTGTCCTCATACCCGGGGGGAGGGGCAGGACTTCTCCCCAGCAGCCTCCAGGTGAGGTTGATTGTCCGCAGGCCTCCTCCCTCACTGCTCATCTGCCTGAGCACCAGCATTGGAAGTTTTATAGATTCTAATGACCTTTAAGGGTCCAGGAAAGAGATGTGCAGAGACGCTGGGGGGGTGGGCGGTTTTACCCTGCTCCACATTGGTTCGGCCCCCTTAGGCTGATGGTTTCTGCCAGCCTAGATGCTCTGACCAGTAGTCTGTGCTTTCTTCAGTTAGGCCACTGAATTAACGTACAAACAGCACCAGGTGTCAGAGCCCTGCTTGCTCAACTCCCAGACAGTCCAGGGCCGGTGGTGATCCAGGACCATGACGGCCACTCAGTCAACGGCCTTTTGAAGTAGCCAGGAGTACAGCCGGTCTCATTGGCCGCCGTCACTGCGGTGTCTGTAGGCTTTTCTATGGTGGCAGCGTTATTTACGGTTCCCCTGCCAAGTTTATTAGCTCCGCTCTGGGTGCAGTAAGTCCTGTAAGCAATAGTCTGCTCTTTTGGGGCACACTCTTGTTGTTTTCTGAGAGAAGCTCCAGGTCAAGTGATGGTCACACGAGTCGTCATGGGGGCCCATTGCCCCAGGTTGTCTCTCTGGAGGTTGGTGTTGGAGGGCCTCCTCACTCGAGGTCATTGTGCCCACGGAGCAATCCCTGCAACTTCAGGGCATGGTGGGTGGTTAGGATCACCAAGTGGCGTCCTTTTCCCTTAGGAGGGAGCTGGCCTTGCGGGCTGCTGATTTCCAGGTTTTTAGATACCCCCAGTATCCTGGTCGGATGGGGTGGCTGGCCAATGCCTGGAGGGCATTCTTACATTGTTCCATTTCAAGTGGTCCCAGTTTTTGCACTAATACTCCAAGGGCGATTCGCCTTGGACCAGGAATGTAAAGGTCAAAGGGTTTAGCTAACTTAGGGAGGTCCAGGGCCAGGGTCTGAATTGACTGCTCTTTCCATTCTTGAAAGGCCGCTTCTGGATTCTATTCAAAAGGATCATCATCTTTTCCTTTCAGTGTTTCATATAGAGGCCCAGCTATTAGACTGTAGTTAGGGATCCAGATGCAGCAAACCCCGGTCTCCCCAGGAACCCCTAAGCTGTCTTCTAGTTTCAGGAAAGGTGAGGCTGCAAATGGCTTCTTCCCTTTCCTGGGGTGGGCTTCTCCGACCTTCTGTGCGAATGAAGCCCAGGAAGGCCACCTTAGTTTGTGATATTTGAGCCTTTTCCTTGGACACCTTCTATCTTTTATTGGCTAGGTAGTTCAGAGGCCTCCTTAGTCGGGCTGGTGATCAGAATGTCATCTGCATATTGAAGGAGGGTTCCCTTCTCCAGAGGTAGATCTTTTAGGTCTTTAGCTAACGTTTCCCCAAAGATGGTGTGGGAATTTTTGAACCCCTGGGGCAGGACGGCCCAGCAGTATTGTTTTTGTTGTAGGTTGAGTCCTGCCACTCACAGCCAAAATTTCTTGTGACTCTGGGACTAATGGAATACAGAAGAAGGCATCATTGAAGTCTAATACAGAATGCCATGTCCTGGTGGATGGTAGAATGACCAGCAGGGTGTAGGAATTAGGAACTACTAGATGTATATCCTCTGTGGCTTCACTGACTGTCCTGGCGTCCTCTACCAGGTCCCCAGCAGCCCACGGGGCTCTTGTGGTCAGGCCCCTCCCAGGATATGGAGCTCACCTGGGCAGGTACGCAGCAGCCCACGGGGCTCTCGTGGGCAGGCCCCTCCCTGGATATGGAGCTCCCGTGGACAGGTACCCCGGCAGGGCTGGGCACACAGGAACCGTGCACATAGCCCTCATTGCAGAGCACCCCCAGCACCCCTGTCACTCAGAGCTGACACAGAGCACCTCAGAGCAGAGCTTGAACTAACAAACAGCAGCTCCAACAGGTCTGTGACCCTAGGCTTCACTCTGTGCGGCCTCCCTCTGCCTGGTCTTCCAGGGGCTTCCACTGCAGCCGGGGCACCAGGCCTCTGTCTCCACCCACCACCCCTCCTCTCCCTGACTCCTGGGTTCCTCTCATTAGCAGAGGGTCTTCTTGAAGTTGTCTCCCACTCATGGACCAGATAAAATGATTCGAAAACAAGCCAGGGCTGCCGCCCCTTATCTATCCTGACTCTCGGGACCCTACACCTGTTCCTTGGATCTGGCCGGTGCAGCAAGGCCCATTTCCTGCAACTCTGAGCCCCTGAGGGGCGAGGATTGGCTGACCTGGGCAGCCTGACCCAGCCGGCCAGCCCTTCCCAGGTGTGCCTGGGTTGAGGTCAATATAAACACCCCTCCAGGCAGCAAAAGCCTCTGCAGCTGTGCCTGACGCCATATTCTCTGCCCCGTCAGCAGTCTCGGGGTTGGGCTGGTGGGAGGGAGTAGGGCCCACGGCTCTATGAGTGGCCCAGTGTGACTGGGGCTCTGCTGGACTTTCTGCAGGAGTTGCCGGGCTGCCACCTGCTAAAGAAGAGGATGTGTCACCCATACTTGCTGCTGGAATTTCTCCCCGGGCAGAGGTGAGGAAGGAAAAAAGCAGTGGGGGCCGGGACAGGAGGGGTACCTCAGGCAGGGAAATGGAAAGCTTCCAGACGAGCGCCCGGGGCCAGGACCATCCTGGCTGGCCTGCAGGCACCAAGTCGGCCTGCGTGCTGTCGCTGGTGTGACTCCAAGCCCCTTCCTCTAGTTTTTAAAGTCTTTGCACACATTCAGGTGTTTTACCTGGGAAGGGTGGGAAAAGTTCAGCAGCAGCTGGCCTGGGGCTCAGCTCACGTTTACTCAGAGACGCCTCCTCACGGTCCCCCAGCTTTGCAATGAGGACGCTCCTCGTGTGGGGGCTGCTGGCTGCATGGGAGATGATTCCCCACCTGTGACCAACTTCAGAATTGTTTACCCCTGGAGCAAGTGCCCTGATAGGGTTTTCCTCTGTATGACCAGTGGGTTCTGTTTTTTTTTTTTTTTTTCTTTTTTGGTTCAAGGTAAGTTTTATTCCTCTTTTTGTATTTATGGATATAAGCATGGAAATAATTCATTCATATAAATACGTCTATGGGAAGGACAGAACTTTTTTTCTGTTTTATTTTTTTAAGTATTACTTATTTTTTAATTTTTGAATTTATTTTATTCATTTTTTTATACAGCAGGCTCTTATTGGTAACCTATTTTATACATATAAGTGTATATATGTCAATCCCAGGCTCGCAATTCATCCCACCACCACCACCCTGCCACTTTCCCCCCTTGGTGTCCATACATTTGTTCTCTACATCTGTGTCTCTATTTGTGCCTTGCAAACCGGTTCATCTTTACCATTTTTCTAGGTTCCACATGTATGCGTTAATATACGATATTTGTTTTTCTCTTTCTGACTTACTTCACTCTGTATGACAGTCTCTAGATCTATCCACGTCTCTACAAATGACCCAATTTCATTCCTTTTTATGGCTGAGTAATATTCCATTTTATATATGTAGCACATCTTTTCTGTTCGTCTGTCTATGGGCATTTAGGTTGCTTCCATGACCTGGCTATTGTAAATAGTGCTGCAATGAATATTGTGGTGAATATGTCTTTTTGAATTATGGTTTTCTCTGGGTATATGGCCAGTAGTGGGATTGCTGGGTCATATGGTAATTCTATTTTTAGTTTCTTAAGGAACCTCCATACTGTTCTCCATCGTGACTGTATCAATTTACATTCCCACAAATAGTGTAAGAGGGTTCCCTTTTCTCCACACCCTCTCCAGCATTTGTTGCTTGTAGATTTTCTGATGATGCCCATTCTAACTCGTGTGAGGCGATACCTCATTGTAGTTTTGGTTTATATTTCTCTAATAATTAGTGATGTTGAGCAGCTTTTCATGTGCTTCTTGGTCATCTGTATGTCTTCTTGGGACAAATGTCTATTTACGTCATCTGCCCATTTTTGGATTGGGTTGTTTGTTTTTTTACTGTTGAGCTGCATGAGCTGTTTATATACATTGGAGATTAATCCTTTGTCCATTGATTCGTTTGCAAATATTTTCTCCCATTGTGAGGGTTGTCTTTTCGTCTTGTTTGTAGTTTCCTTTGCTTTGCAAAAGCTTTTAGGTTTCATTTGCTCCCATATGTTTATTTTTTTTTTTATTCCATTACTCTAGGAGGTGGATCAAAAAAGATCTTGCTGTGATTTATGTCAAAGAGTATTCTTCCTATGTTTTCCTCTAAGAGTTTTATAGTGTCCGGTCTTACATTTCGGTCTCTAATCCATTTTGAGTTTATTTTTTGTGTATGGTGTTAGGGAGTGTTCTAATTTCATTCTTTTACATGTAGCTGTCCATTTTTCCCAGCACCACTTATTGAAGAGACTGTCTTTTCTCCTTTGTATACCCTTGCCTCCTTTGTCATAGATTAGTGGGCCATAGGTGTGTAGGTTTATCTCTGGGCTTTTTTTTTTTCTTTTACATCTTTATTGGAGTATAATTGCTTTACAATTGTGTGTTAGTTTCTGCTGTATAAAAAAGTGAATCAGCTGTGCGTATACATATAACACCATATCCCCTCCCTCTTGCAACTCCCTCTCACTCCCTTATCCCACCCTTTTAGGTCGTCACAAAGCACAGCGCTGATCTCCCTGTGCTATGTGGCTGCTTCCCAGTAGCTATCAATTTTACATTTGGTAGTGTATATATGTCCATACCACTCTCTCACTTTGTCCCAGCTTACCCTTCCCTCTCCCCATGTCCTCAAGTCCTTTCTCTACGTCTGTGTCCTTAATCCTTTCCTGCCCCTAGGTTCTTCATAAACTTTTTTTTTTAAGATTCCATATATATGTGTTAGCATACGGTATTTGTTTTTCTCTTTCTGACTTACTTCACTCTGTAGGACAGACTCTAGATCCATCCACCTCACTAAAAGTAACTCAATTTCGTTTCTTTTTATGGCTGAATAATGTTCCATTGTATATTTGTGCCACATCTTCCTTATCCATTTATCTGTTGATGGACACTTAGGTTGCTTCCATGTCCTGGCTATTGTAAATAGAGCTACAGTGAACATTGTGGTACATGACTCTTTTTGAATTATGGTTTTCTGAGGGTAAATGTCCAGGAGTGGGTTTGCTGGGTTGTATGGTAGTTCTATTTTTAGTTTTTAAGGAACCCCCATACCGTTCTCCCTAGTGGCTATATCAATTTACATTCCCACCAACAGTGCAAGAGGGTTCCCTTTGCTCCAATAAATGCCTCTCCAGCATTTATTGTTGGTAGATTTTTTGATGATGGCCATTCTGACTGGTGTGAGGTGATACCTCACTGTAGTTTTGATTTGCATTTCTCTAATGATTAGTGATGTTCAGCATCCTTTCATGTGTTTGTTGGCAACCTGTATATCTTCTTTGGAGAAATGTCTATTTAGGTCTTCTGCCCATTTTTGGATTGGGTTGTTTGGTTTTGTGATATTGAGCTACATGAGCTGCTTTTTGGAGATTAATCCTTTGCCATTTGCTTCATTTGAAAATATTTTCTCCCATTCTGATGGTTGTCTTTTCATCTTGCTTATGTTTTCCTTTGCTGTGCAAAAGAATTTATGTTTCATTCGGTCCCATTTTTTTATTTTTGTTTTTATTTCCATTTCTCTAGGAGGTGGGTCAAAAAGGATCTTGCTGTGATTTATGTCATAGACTGTTCTGCTTATGTTTTCCTCTAAGAGTTTTATAGTGGCTGGTCTTATATTTAGGTCTCTAATCCATTTTGAGTTTATTTTTGTGTATGGTGTTAGGGTGTGTACTAATTTCATTCTTTTACATGTAACTGTCCAGTTTTCCCAGCACCACTTGCTGAAGACACTGTCTTTTCTCCATTGTATACCCTTGCCTCCTTTGTCATAGATTAGTGAACCATAGGTACGTGGGTTTATCTCTGTGCTTTCTATCCTGCTCTATTGACCTATATTTCTGTTCTTGTGTCAGTACCATATTATCTTGATTACTGTAGCTTTGCAATATAGTCTGAAGTCTGGAAGTCTGATTCCTCCAGCTCTTTTTTTTCCCCCCTCAAGACTGCTTTGGCTATCCAGGGTCTTTTGTGTCTCCCTACAAATTTTAAGATTTTTTTTTTTCTTGTTCTGTAGAAAATGCCAAAGGTATTTTGATCGGGATTGCATTGAATCTGTAGATTGCTTTGGGTAGTATAGTCATTTTCACAATATTGATTCTTCTAATCCGAGAACATGGTATATGTCTCCATCTGTTTATATCATCTTTGATTTCTTTCATCAGTGTCTTATAGTTTTCTGAGTACAGGTCTTTTACTTCCTTAGGTAGGTTTATTCCTAGGTATTTTATTCTTTTTGTTGCAGTGGTAATGGGATTGTTTCCTTAATTTCTCTTTCTGATCTTTCATTGTTAGTGTATAGGAATGCAAGCAATTTCTGTGCATTAATTTTGTATCCTGCAACTTTACCAAATTCATTGATTAGCTCCAGTGGTTTTCTGGTGGCATCTTTAGGATTCTCTATCTATGATATCATGTCATCTGCAAACAGTGACAATTTTACTTCTTCTTTTCCTTTTTGTATTCCTTTTATTTCTTTTTCTTCTCTGATTGCCATGGCTAGGACTTCCAAAACTATGTTGAATAGCAGTGGTGAGAGTGGACATCCTCGTCTTGTTCCTGATCTTAGAGGAAACGCTTTCAGTTTTTCACCATTGAGAATGTTGTTTGCTGTGGGTTTGTCATATATGGCCTTTATTATGTTGAGGTAGTTTCCCTCTATGCCCACACTCTGCAGAGTTTTTATCGTAAATGAGTGTTGAATTTTCTCAAAATCTTTTCCTTCATCTATTGAGATGATCATATGCTTTTATTCTACAGTTTGTTAATATGGTGTATCACATTGATTTGTGTATATTGAAGAATCCTCGCATCCCTGGGATAAACCCCACTTGATCATGGTGTATGATCCTTTTCATGTGTTGTTCGATTCTGTTTGCTAGTATTTTGTTGAGGATTTTTACATCTATATTCATCAGTGATATTGGTCTATAATTTTCTTTCCTTGTAGTATCTCTGTCTGATTTTGGTATCAGGGTGATGGTGGTCTCATAGAATGAGTTTGGGAGTGTTCCTTCCGCTGCAATTGTTTTGAAGAATTTGAGAAGGTTGGGTGTTAGCTCTGCTCTAAATGTTTGATAGAATTCACCTGTGATGCCATCTGGTTCTGGACTTTTGTTTGTTGGAAGATTTTTAATCACAGTTTCAATTTCATTGCTTGTGATAGGTTTGTTCATATTTTCTATTTCTTCCTGGTTCAGTCTTAGAAGGTTATCCCTTTCTAAGAATTTGTCCATTTCTTCCAGATTGTCCATTTTATTGGCCTAGAGTTGCTTGTAGTAGTCTCTTAGGATGCTTTGTATTCCTGTGGTGTCTGTTATAACTTCTGCTTTTTCACTTCTAATTTTGTTGATTTGCGTCCTCTCCCTCTTTTTCTGGAGTCCGGCTAAAGGTTGATCATTTTTGCTTATCTTCTCAAAGAACCAGCTTTTAGTTTTATTGATCTTTGCTTTCGTTTTCTTTGTTTCTATTTCATTTATTTCTGCTCTGATCTTTATGATTTCTTTCCTTCTACTAACTTTGGGTTTTGTTCTTCTTTCTCTAGTTCCTCTAGGTGTAAGGTTAGATTGTTTATTTGAGATTTTTCTTGTTTCTTGAGGTAGGCTTGTATTGCTATAAACTTCCCTCTTAGAACTCCTTTTGCTGCATCCCATAGGTTTTGGATCATCGTGTTTTTGTTGTCATTTGTCTCTAGGTAGTTTTTGATTTCCTCTTTGATTTCTTCAGTGATCTCTTGGTTATTTAGTAACGTGTTGTTTAGCCTCCATGTGTTTGTGTTTTTTACGGTTTTTTCCGTGTAATTGATTTCTAATCTCATAGCATTGTGGTCGGAACAGCTGCTTGATATGATTTCAGTTTTCTTAAATTTACTGAGGCTTTATCTGTGACCCAAGATGTGATCTATCCTGGAGAATGTTCCGTGTGCAGTTGAGAAGAACGTGTAATCTGCTGTTTTTGGATGGAATGTCCTATAAATATCAATTAACTCTATCTGGTCTATTGTGTCATTTAAAGCTTGTGTTTCCTTATTAATTTTCTGTCTGGCTGATCTCCACTGGTGTAAGTGAGCTGTTAAAGTCCCCCGCTATTATTGTGTTACTGTCGATTTCCTCTTTTATAGCTGTTAGCAGTTGCCTTATACATTGAGCTGCTCCTATTTTGGGTACATATATATTTATAATTGTTATATCTTCTTCTTGGATTGATCCCCTGACCATTATGTAGTGCCTTTCCTTGTCTCTTGTAACATTCTTTATTTTAAAGTCTATTTTATCTGATATGAATATTGCTACTCCAGCTTTCTTTTGATTTTCATTTGCATAGAATATATTTTTCCATCGCCTCACTTTGAGTCTGTATGTGTCCCTAGGTCTGAAATGGATCTCTTGTAGACAGCATATATATGGGTCTTGTTTTTGTATCCATTCAGCGAGCCTGTGTCTTTTGGTTGGAACATGTAGTGCATTCACGTTTAAGGTAATTATCGATATGTATGTTCCTACTACTATTTTCTTAATTGTTATGGGTTTGTCTTGGTGGGTCCTTTTCTTCTCTTGTGTTTCCCACTTAGAGAAGTTCCTTTAGCATTTGGTGTAGAGCTGGTTTCATGGTGCTGAATTCTCTTAGCTTTTGCTTGTCTGTAAGGCTTTTGATTTCTCCATCAAATCTGAATGAGCTCTTTGCAGGGTGGAGTACTCTTGGTTGTAGGTTCTTCCCTTTCATCACTTTAAATTTATCATGCCACTTCCTTCTGGCTTGTAGATTTTCTGCTGAGAAATCAGTTGTTATCCTTATGGGAGTTCCCTTGTATGTTATTTGTCATTTTTCCCTTGCTGCTTTCAATCATTTTTCTTTGTCGTTAATTTTTGTCAATTTGATTACTATGTGTCTTGTCATTTTTCTCCTTTGGTTTATCCTGCCTGGGACACTCTGTGCTTCTGGACTTGGGTGGCTATTTCTTTTCCCATGCTAGGGAAGTTTTTGACCATTATCTCTTTAAATATATTCTCGGGTCCTTTCTCTCTCTCTTCTCCTTCTGGGACCCCTATAATGCGAATGTTGTTGCGTTTAATGTTGTCCCAGAGGACTCTTGGGGTGTCTTCGTTTATTTTCATTCTTTTTCTTTATTCTGTTCCATGGCAGTGATTTCCACCTTTCTGTCTTCCAGGTCACTTATCCGTTCTTCTGCCACAGTTATTCTGCTACTGATTCCTTCTAGTGTATTTTTCATTTCAGTTATTCCATTGTTCACCTCTGTTTGTTTGTTCTTTAATTCTTCTAGGTGTTTGTTCCTTAATTCTTCTAGGTCTTTGTTAAACATTTCTTGCATCTTCTCGATCTTTGCCTCCTTTCTTTTTCCAAGGTCTTGGCTCAACTTCACTATCATTATTCTGAATTTTTTTTCTGGAAGGTTCCCTATCTCCACCTCATTTTGTTTTTTTTTCTGGGGTTTTATCTTGTTCCTTGATCTGGTATAAAGTCCTCTGCCTTTTCATTTTGTCTATCTTTCTGTGAATGTGGTTTTCCTTCCACAGGCTGCAGAATTGTAGTTCTTCTTGCTTCTGCTGTCTGCTCTCCGGTGGATGAGTCTATCTTAGAGGCTTGTGCAAGCTTCCTGATGGGAAGGACTGGTGGTGGGTAGAGCTGGGTGTTGCTTTGGTGGGCAGAGCTTTAATCCGCTTGTCTACGGATTAAATAAAACTTTAATAAAAAGTTTAATCCGCTTGTCTGCTGATGCATGGGGCTGGGTTCCCTCCCTGTTGGTTGTTTGGCCTGAGGCGACCCAGCCCTGGAGCCTACCTTGCTCTTGGTGGGGCTAATGGCGGACTCTGGGAGGGCTCACACCAAGGAGTATTTCCCAGAACTTCTGCTGCCAGTGTCGTTGTCCTCACGGTGAGCCACAGCCACAGCCACCACCTGCCTCTGCAGGAGACCCTCTAAAAGTAGCAGGTAGTTCTGGTCATTCTCCTACAGGGTCACTGCTCCTTCCCCTGGGTCCTGATGTGCACACTACTTTGTGTGTGCCCTCCAAGAGTGGAGTATCTGAGTGGAGTTGAGACTCTGAGACTCTGTGTGGAGTTGCACAGACTCTGGGTCCTGTGAAGCTTCGATGTTTTGTGATTCTAGAAATCCTATAGGAGACGGTCCACAGCAGGTGACGCTAATGTTGTCAGTAGAGGTGTTGAAGCCAAAGATCTGCAGTTCCAACTAGAGGTGCCGATGTACATACAGGACAAAATCATCTCGTGTGAATGTAGTTCAGGCATGTTTAAGATGAATGCAGTCATGTTAATGTCTACCATATTCTATCTTGAGCCTCTCCTCAGGGACCCCCTCCTCAGTTCCTGAGGCTCCTGTAAGTCATGTACAGGGGACTGGAGAGTGGGCTCTGTCCAGTCTGAGCCCTGAGTTACCCTGTGTGTATCTTAGGATACTTTGTATTTTTGTGGTGTCCGTTGTAACATCATCTCTTTCATTTCAGATTTATTTGGGCCCTCTCTTTTTAAAAAAACATACTACTGTTGTCTTTTATTCTTTACAGAAGTTTAATAAGTGTTTGATCTACTATCCTTACCCTATGTATACTTTTTGCAGTGAGATTTTTACTTTTCTTTGTTTCCTTGTTACTATCAATAATTAGTGAGACTTCTTTTAAGCTACCTTCAACATTGCTTATAAAGCTGCTTTATTAGTGATGACAGAGCCTTAATGGAAGTCATGTTCTGGTTGTAAATTAGAATGCAATGTGCCAGCAAATAGCCCCTTAAGTTTATGTCTCATTACTTCTTGTTCTTTTTTTAATTTAATTTTTATTTTTTGTCAGAGCAAATTTAATTAAAATGTTTTGTTTCTTCTAGGTGTGAAAGATGTGGTTCTTTTAAACATATACATATATCTATTCTTCTTTGGATCATTTTCCCATGTAGGTTATGACACGATGTTGAGTAGTCTTGTCTTGGTATTACGTAGGTCTTTGGTGATTACATATTTCACATGTGTTTCTATATCTATCTTAACCCCAATATCCTAATGTATCCAATCCTCACACCTTTCCATTTGGTGAACCATAAGTTTGTTTAATGAATCTGTGATTGCATTTCTCTGTGGAAATATCTTCATTGGTATCAATGTTTAGCTAAGACCTATAAGTGATATTATAGGATATGTGTCTTTTGCTTTCTGACTTAGTACAATTTGCCTGATTACCTCAAGAATCATACATGGTGCTGCAAATGGCATTGTTTCATTTTTTTCCCTGGCTAATATTCCATCTGTACGTGTACCAGTTCTTCTTTGGCCACGCACCTCTTGATGGACTTTCTGGTTGCCTCCATGTCTTGGCTATTGTAATACTGCTGCAATGCACATTTGCTTGCCTGTGTCTTTCCAGTTATATCTTCTTATGTTATAGGCCAAGGAGTGGGCTTGCTGTATCATATGGTAGCTCAGTGTGTATGTTTTAAAGACACCACCATTCAGTTCTCATTAGTGGCTCTTTCCAGGTTACGTCCCACTTAAAATTGAGGGTATGCATTTCTCCAAAACACCTTCAATATTTATTGTTTGTAGTTTTCTTGCTGATGGTTATTCTAACCGGTGCGAGCTGATGCCTATCTGTGGTTGAATTTGCATGTGTCCCATAATCTGTTGAAATTGAGCTTTAAAGCATGCCCTTTTTATTTATCAAACTGTGATTACAGCTTAGTTCTTCAAAGTGTTTTCTTAAAGTAAGTGTCACATTTTGAAAATTTTTGGCCATTACCTCCCTCAAGACATTTTGAGGGCACGTTTCATTTACAGCCCTGAAGTACTTGTTCATATGAAGTGACCATTAGCACAGGTTTTAAAGCTGCTTTTGCAGGTAACGGCCAGAGGGTGGCAGCCTTTCTACGTTCCCAATCTGGTAAATAGGGAAAGAGACCTTCAGCCCCAAGAGTGTCCAGCTTTATTTCTCATCCAGCTGTGGGTCTAGATATGGTCACACGAGGTTGCATCACAGCCCCGGAACGAATTATGTAAAAATTTCTCCCTCTATCACTGTCTTTGTTTTTTGGGATTTTAAAGTAATTTATTTTTATAATGGGGTTTACCTGATTTTCACTGCTGTGTTTATGCCCCTTTACAGCCACTTGATTCACTTACAGAGAGAAATCAATACATAGGTTTTAAGATTTTTACTAGTCAGATATATTCTTGTTCGTTGAATAGGGGGTGTTGCATCCACTTCACTGAGCAAGGAGTAGGTCTTGTCTATTACATATTGGGTTTATGGATCGGTATTTGAGCTAATATGAAACCCTTGTTTTATGCATCACCCCACCTCACCTTTCCCGTTAAGCAGCCATAGTGTGTTTTCTAAACGTGTGACTCTGTTCTGCTTTGTAATTCAGTTCAAGTGTAGCGGTTTTTACATTCCCTCTATAAGTGATAGCTTATGATAAGTGTCTTTTTCTGTGTGACTTATTTCACTTAGAATCGTCGAACATAAATCCACTCATCATGCTGCTAATAGCCTTATGACATTGATTTCATGGCTGAGTGATATTCCATTGTACATAAGGACCACAACATCGTTATCCATTTTCCTATTTCCTGGGATATTTAAGGTGTAATGAAGAGAAGGTTCTTGTCAACAGAGCAGCCCTAAACTTTGGTGTGCCTGTGTCTTGCTGATTTTTAGTTTTCCCAATTTATACGCCCATGAGTGGAAATGCCCTATGCTCTCTAAGCTGTGTTTTTTAGATGTTTCAGGACACACCGTACACTTCTCCAGAGTGACTGTTGGCAATTTACATCCCGCCCATCAGTGTAGCAAGGCTCCCATTTCTCCATGGCCTGTCCTGCATTTCTGGTTTTGACACTTTTTTCAGCATGGCCCTTTTGACCGATGGGAAGCGAAACTTGTTTGTATCGCTGATTTGCCTTTCCAGGTTGCTTGGTTGGCCAAAAAGGGCGTATGCGTTTTTTCCTGAATATATTCAGGAAAAAACGCATACGCCCTTTTTGGCCAAGGGTATCATTGTCAACGTTTTGCCGCTTTTCATTTGCTTTAAAGGCGATTCGAATCTACCTCCTTAAGTCTGTTTCTGCAATTCTGCCTTGCTTTCAAATCCTCTTCGTTGCCTTCCCTCAATATATTTGTGGACGAGAGTTATCATTGATAACTCTGCAGGTTTGTGAATTGCAGTGTCCCTGAGATCCATTTTTCAACTCGCTTTTTTGGGAGTTGGCCGCAAAAGCGCAGGATTGCTTCAGGCCCTGTTCTACTTCCGGGGGGCAGGCTGAGCCTGTGGTTAATTCTTCTTTCTGAAGGGAAAATAGAGTGACCTGTGCTTGTCCCAACACCTAGATCTAGTCTCTCATTGGTTCCCCCTCTTCCCGTTCATCCTCAGTACAAATTGCAACCTGTACGGAACAGGAGGTTAAAGGTGCTGATGCTCCAAGTAGGGAGATTGCTAGGAAAGTGGCTGGAATGGCGAACCCGAGCACAAGGAGATGATAAATGAGGTGTATTTTAGAAACCTTTCCCGATCACATGGTGTACCATCTTCTGGGTATCTCATGCATGTTTTTGATGTAGGAAGATGCCCTTGAACCTGGAGATTTGGGACCCATGGGATGGGTGTCACGCAGTATTATTTAAAGGGTCTGCGTTGGCTCATCCAACCTCACCAAACCTCTAAGCCGCAAGAGTGTCCACCCTTATGTCTCACCCAGGTGTGGGTCTAGATATGGTCGATCCAGGTTGCATCACAGCCCCTGAACGAATTGTGTAAGAATTTCTCTCTCTTTCACTGTCTTTGTATCATGGGTTTTTAAAAGTAATTTATTTTTATAATGGGGTTTAGCTGCTTTTCACTACTGTGTTAATGCCGCTTTAAACCCACTTGACACACTAACAGAGAGATATCAATACATAGGTTTTAAGATTACTACTAATCAAATATATTCTTTTGCGGTGAATAGGGTGTGTTGAGTCCTGTTCTCTGAGCAAGGAGTAGTTCAGGTCTGTTACATAGTGGGTTTATGGAACGGTATCTCAGATAATTTGAAACCCTTGTTTTATGCATCACCCCACCTCAGCTTTCCCGTTAACCAGCCATAGTGTGTTTTCTAAACGTGTGACTCTGTTCTGCTTTGTAATTCAGTTCAAGTGTAGCGGTTTTTACATTCCCTCTATAAGTGATAGCTTATGATACGTGTCTTTTTCTGTGTGACTTATTTCACTTAGAATCGTCGTACCTAAATCCACTCATCATGCTGCTACTAGCCTTATGACATTGATTTCATGGCTGAGTGTTATTCCATTGTACATAAGGACCACCACTTCTTTATCCATTTTTCTCTTTCCTGGGATATTTCAGGTGTCATGAAGTGGAGGTTCTTGTCAACAGAGCAGCCCTAAACTTTGGGGTGCCTGTGTCTTCCTGATTTTTAATTTTCCCAATTTATACGCCCATGAGTGGAAGTGCCCTATGTTCTCTAAGCTGTATTTTTTCGATGTTTCAGGACACACCGTACACTTCTCCAGAGTGGCTGTTGGCAATTTACATCCGGCCCATCAGCATAGCAAGGCTCCCATTTCTCCATGGCCTGTCTTGCATTTCTGGTTTTGACACTTTTTTCAGCATTGTCCGTTTGACCGATGGGAAGCGAGAATGCTTTGTAGCACTGATTTGCCTTTCCAGGTTGCTTGGTTGGCCAAAAAGGGCGTATGCATTTTTTCCTGAATATATTCAGGAAAAAACGCATACGCCCTTTTTGGCCAAAGGCATCATTGTCGACGTTTTGCCGCTTTTCATGTGCTTTAAAAGCGATTCGTATCTACCTCCTGAAATCTGTTTCCTGCAATTCTGCCTTGATTTCAAATCCTCTTCGTTGCCTTCCCTCAATATATTTGTGGACGAGAGTTATCATTTATAACTCTGCAGGTTTTGAGTTGCAGTGCCCCTGAGCTCCATTTTTCAACTCGCTTTTTTGGGAGCTGGCCGCAAGCGCGCAGGATGGTTTCAGGCCCTGTACTTGTTCCGGGGCGCAGGCTGAGCCTGTGGTTAATTCTTCTTCCTGATGGGAAAATAGAGTGACCAGTGCCTGTCCCAAAACCAAGAGCTAGTCTCTCATTGGTTCCACGTCTTCCCGTTCATCCTCAGGACAAATTGCAACCTGTACGAAACAGGAGGTTAAAGGTGCTTATGCTCCAAGTAGGGAGATTGCTAGTAAAGCGGCTGGAATGGGAACCCGGGCACAAGGAGATGAGAAATGAGGTGCGTTTTAGAAACCTTTCCCCATCACATGGTGTACCATCTTCTGGGTTTCTCATGCATGTTTTCGATGTAGGAAGATGCCCTTGAACCTGGAGATTTGGGACCCATGCGATGGGTTCCACGCAGTATTAATTTGAAGGGTCTGCGTTTGCTCACCCAACCTCACCAAACCTCTCAGCCCCAAGAGTGTCCACCCTTATGTCTCATCCAGCTGTGTGTCTAGGTATGGTCAATCCAGGTTGCATCACAGCCCCTGAACGCATTGTGTAAGAATTCCTCTCTCTTTCACTGTCTTTGTTTCATGGGTTTTTAAAAGTAATTTATTATTATAATGAGGTTTAGCTGCTTTTCACTGCTGTGTTTATGCCGCTTTACACCCACTTGACACACTAACAGAGAGATATCAATACATAGGTTTTACGATTATTATTAGTCAGATATATTCTTGTGCGGTGAATAGGGCGTGTTGAGTCCAGTTCTCTGAGCAAGGAGTAGGTCTTGTCTATTACATATTGGGTTTATGGAACGGTATCTGAGCTAATTTGATACCCTTGTTTTATGTATCACCCCACCTCACCTTTCCCGTTAAGCAGCCATAGTGTGTTTTCTGCATGTGTGACTCTGTTCTGTTTTGTAATTCAGTTCAAGTGTAACGGTTTTTACATTCCCTCTATCAGTGATACCTTATGAGAAGTGTCCTTTTCTGTGTGACTTATTTCACTTAGAATCGTCGTACCTAAATCCACTCATCATGCTGCTACTAGCCTAATGACATTGATTTCATGGCTGAGTGACATTCCATTGTACATAAGGACCACAACTTCTTTACCCATTTTTCTCTTTCCTGGGATATTTAAGGTGGAATGAAGTGGAGGTCCTTGTCAACAGAGCAGCCCTAAACTTTGGGGTGCTTGTGTCTTGCTGATTTTTCATTTTCCCAATTCATACCCCCATGAGTGGAAGTGCCCTATGCTCTCTAAGCTGTGTTTTTTAGATGTTTCAGGACTCACCGTACACTTCTCCAGAGTGGCTGTTGGCAATTTACATCCCGCCCATCAGTGTAGCAAGGCTCCCATTTCTCCATGGCCTGTCCTGCATTTCTGGTTTTGACACTTTTTTCAGCATGGCCCTTTTGACCGATGGGAAGCGAGACTTGTTTGTAGCGCTGATTTGCCTTTCCAGGTTGCTTGGTTGGCCAAAAAGGGCGTATGCGTTTTTTCCTGAATATATTCAGGAAAAAACGCATACGCCCTTTTTGGCCAAGGGCATCATTGTCAACGTTTTGCCGCTTTTCATGTGCTTTAAATGCGATTCGAATCTACTTCCTGAAATCTGTTTCCTGCAATTCTGCCTTGATTTCAAATCCTCTTCGTTGCCTTCCCTCAATATATTTGTGGACGAGAGTTATCATTTATAACTGCAAGTTTGTGAATTGCAGTGCCCTGAACCTCCATTTTACAACTCGTTTTTATGGGAGCTGGCCGCAAAATCACAGAATGGATTCAGGCCCTGTTCTGGTTCCGGGGGGCAGGCTGAGCCTGTGGTTAATTCTTCTTTCTGATGGGAAAATAGAGTGACCTGTGCCTGTCCCAACACCAAGAGCTAGTCTCTCGTTGGTTCCACGTCTTCCCGTTTATCCTCAGGACAAATTGCAACCTGTACGGAACAGGAGGTTAAAGGTGCTGATGCTCCAAGTAGGGAGCTTGCTAGTAAAGCGGCTGGAATGGCGAACCCGGGCACAAGGAGATGAGAAATGAGGTGCGTTTTAGAAACCTTTCCCCATCACACGGTGTACCATCTTCTGGGTTTCTCATGCATGTTTTCGATGTAGGAAGATGCCCTTGAACCTGGAGATTTGGGACCCATGCGATGGGTACCATGCAGTATTACTTTAAAGGGTCTGCGTTTGCTCACCCAACCTCACCAAACCTCTCAGCCCCAAGAGTGTCCACCCTTATGTCTCATCCAGCTGTGGGTCTAGATATGGTCAATCCACGTTGCATCACAGCCCCTGAACGCATTGTGTAAGAATTCCTCTCTCGTTCACTGTCTTTGTTTCATGGGTTTTTCAAAGTAATTTATTTTCATAATGGGATTTAGCTGCTTTTCACTGCTGTGTTTATGCCGCTTTACACCCACTTGACACACTAACAGAGAGATATCAATACATAGGCTTTACGATTATTACTAGTCAGATATATTCTTGTGCGGTGAATAGGGCGTGTTGAGTCCAGTTCTCTGAGCAAGGAGTAGGTCTTGTCTATTACATATTGGGTTTATGGAACGGTATCTGAGCTAATTTGAAACCCTTGTTTTATGTATCACCCCACCTCACCTTTCCCGTTAAGCAGCCATAGTGTGTTTTCTGCATGTGTGACTCTGTTCTGTTTTGAAATTCAGTTCAAGTGTAACGGTTTTTACATTCCCTCTATCAGTCATACCTTATGAGAAGTGTCCTTTTCTGTGTGACTTATTTCACTTAGAATCGTCGTACCTAAATCCACTCATCATGCTGCTACTAGCCTTATGACATTGATTTCATGGCTGAGTGATATTCCATTGTACATAAGGACCACAACTTCTTTACCCATTTTTCTCTTTCCTGGGATATTTAAGGTGGAATGAAGTGGAGGTCCTTGTCAACAGAGCAGCCCTAAACTTTGGGGTGCTTGTGTCTTGCTGATTTTTCATTTTCCCAATTCATACCCCCATGAGTGGAAGTGCCCTATGCTCTCTAAGCTGTGTTTTTCAGATGTTTCAGGACTCACCGTACACTTCTCCAGAGTGGCTGTTGGCAATTTACATCCCGCCCATCAGTGTAGCAAGGCTCCCATTTCTCCATGGCCTGTCCTGCATTTCTGGTTTTGACACTTTTTTCAGCATGGCCCTTTTGACCGATGGGAAGCGAGACTTGTTTGTAGCGCTGATTTGCCTTTCCAGGTTGCTTGGTTGGCCAAAAAGGGCGTATGCGTTTTTTCCTGAATATATTCAGGAAAAAACGCATACGCCCTTTTTGGCCAAGGGCATCATTGTCAACGTTTTGCCGCTTTTCATGTGCTTTAAATGCGATTCGAATCTACTTCCTGAAATCTGTTTCCTGCAATTCTGCCTTGATTTCAAATCCTCTTCGTTGCCTTCCCTCAATATATTTGTGGACGAGAGTTATCATTTATAACTGCAGGTTTGTGAATTGCAGTGCCCTGAACCTCCATTTTACAACTCGTTTTTATGGGAGCTGGCCGCAAAATCACAGAATGGATTCAGGCCCTGTTCTGGTTCCGGGGGGCAGGCTGAGCCTGTGGTTAATTCTTCTTTCTGATGGGAAAATAGAGTGACCTGTGCCTGTCCCAACACCAAGAGCTAGTCTCTCGTTGGTTCCACGTCTTCCCGTTTATCCTCAGGACAAATTGCAACCTGTACGGAACAGGAGGTTAAAGGTGCTGATGCTCCAAGTAGGGAGCTTGCTAGTAAAGTGGCTGGAATGGCGAACCCGGGCACAAGGAGATGAGAAATGAGGTGCGTTTTAGAAACCTTTCCCCATCACACGGTGTACCATCTTCTGGGTTTCTCATGCATGTTTTTGATGTAGGAAGATGCCCTTGAACCTGGAGATTTGGGACCCATGCGATGGGTACCATGCAGTATTACTTTAAAGGGTCTGCGTTTGCTCACCCAACCTCACCAAACCTCTCAGCCCCAAGAGTGTCCACCCTTATGTCTCATCCAGCTGTGGGTCTAGATATGGTCAATCCAGGTTGCATCACAGCCCCTGAACGCATTGTGTAAGAATTCCTCTCTCGTTCACTGTCTTTGTTTCATGGGTTTTTCAAAGTAATTTATTTTCATAATGGGATTTAGCTGCTTTTCACTGCTGTGTTTATGCCGCTTTACACCCACTTGACACACTAACAGAGAGATATCAATACATAGGCTTTACGATTATTACTAGTCAGATATATTCTTGTGTGGTGAATAGGGCGTGTTGAGTCCAGTTCTCTGAGCAAGGAGTAGGTCTTGTCTATTACATATTGGGTTTATGGAACGGTATCTGAGCTAATTTGAAACCTTTGTTTTATGTATCACTCCACCTCACCTTTCCCGTTAAGCAGCCATAGTGTGTTTTCTGCATGTGTGACTCTGTTCTGTTTTGTAATTCAGTTCAAGTGTAACGGTTTTTACATTCCCTCTATCAGTGATACCTTATGAGAAGTGTCCTTTTCTGTGTGACTTATTTCACTTAGAATCGTCGTACCTAAATCCATTCATCATGCTGCTACTAGCCTTATGACATTGATTTCATGGCTGAGTGATATTCCATTGTACATAAGGACCACAACTTCTTTACCCATTTTTCTCTTTCCTGGGATATTTAAGGTGGAATGAAGTGGAGGTCCTTGTCAACAGAGCAGCCCTAAACTTTGGGGTGCTTGTGTCTTGCTGATTTTTAATTTTCCCAATTTATACCCCCATGAGTGGAAGTGCCCTATGCTCTCTAAGCTGTGTTTTTCAGATGTTTCAGGACTCACCGGACACTTCTCCAGAGTGGCTCTTGGCAATTTACATCCCGCCCATCAGTGTAGCAAGGCTCCCATTTCTCCATGGCCTGTCCTGCATTTCTGGTTTTGACACTTTTTTCAGCATGGCCCTTTTGACCGATGGGAAGCGAGACTTGTTTGTAGCGCTGATTTGCCTTTCCAGGTTGCTTGGTTGGCCAAAAAGGGCGTATGCGTTTTTTCCTGAATATATTCAGGAAAAAACGCATACGCCCTTTTTGGCCAAGGGCATCATTGTCAACGTTTTGCCGCTTTTCATGTGCTTTAAAGGCGATTCGAATCTACCTCCTGAAATCTCTTTCCTGCAATTCTGCCTTGATTTCAAATCCTCTTCTTTGCCTTCCCTCAATATATTTGTGGACGAGAGTTATCATTTATAACTCTGCAGGTTTGTGAATTGCAGTGCCCTGAACCTCCATTTTACAACTCGTTTTTATGGGAGCTGGCGGCAAAATCGCAGAATGGCTTCAGGCCCTGTTCTGGTTCCGGGGGGCAGGCTGAGCCTGTGGTTAATTCTTCTTTCTGATGGGAAAATAGAGTGACCTGTGCCTGTCCCAACACCAAGAGCTAGTCTCTCGTTGGTTCCACGTCTTCCCGTTTATCCTCAGGACAAATTGCAACCTGTACGGAACAGGAGGTTAAAGGTGCTGATGCTCCAAGTAGGGAGCTTGCTAGTAAAGCGGCTGGAATGGCGAACCCGGGCACAAGGCGATGAGAAATGAGGTGCATTTTAGAAACCTTTCCCCATCACACGGTGTACCATCTTCTGGGTTTCTCATGCATGTTTTTGATGTAGGAAGATGCCCTTGAACCTGGAGATTTGGGACCCATGCGATGGGTACCATGCAGTATTACTTTAAAGGGTCTGCGTTTGCTCACCCAACCTCACCAAACCTCTCAGCCCCAAGAGTGTCCACCCTTATGTCTCATCCAGCTGTGGGTCTAGATATGGTCAATCCAGGTTGCATCACAGCCCCTGAACGCATTGTGTAAGAATTCCTCTCTCGTTCACTGTCTTTGTTTCATGGGTTTTTCAAAGTAATTTATTTTCATAATGGGATTTAGCTGCTTTTCACTGCTGTGTTTATGCCGCTTTACACCCACTTGACACACTAACAGAGAGATATCAATTCATAGGCTTTACGATTATTACTAGTCAGATATAATCTTGTGCGGTGAATAGGGCGTGTTGAGTCCAGTTCTCTGAGCAAGGAGTAGGTCTTGTCTATTACATATTGGGTTTATGGAACGGTATCTGAGCTAATTTGATACCCTTGTTTTATGTATCACCCCACCTCACCTTTCCCGTTAAGCAGCCATAGTGTGTTTTCTGCATGTGTGACTCTGTTCTGTTTTGTAATTCAGTTCAAGTGTAACGGTTTTTACATTCCCTCTATCAGTCATACCTTATGAGAAGTGTCCTTTTCTGTGTGACTTATTTCACTTAGAATCGTCGTACCTAAATCCACTCATCATGCTGCTACTAGCCTTATGACATTGATTTCATGGCTGAGTGATATTCCATTGTACATAAGGACCACAACTTCTTTACCCATTTTTCTCTTTCCTGGGATATTTAAGGTGGAATGAAGTGGAGGTCCTTGTCAACAGAGCAGCCCTAAACTTTGGGGTGCTTGTGTCTTGCTGATTTTTCATTTTCCCAATTCATACCCCCATGAGTGGAAGTGCCCTATGCTCTCTAAGCTGTGTTTTTCAGATGTTTCAGGACTCACCGTACACTTCTCCAGAGTGGCTGTTGGCAATTTACATCCCGCCCATCAGTGTAGCAAGGCTCCCATTTCTCCATGGCCTGTCCTGCATTTCTGGTTTTGACACTTTTTTCAGCATGGCCCTTTTGACCGATGGGAAGCGAGACTTGTTTGTAGCGCTGATTTGCCTTTCCAGGTTGCTTGGTTGGCCAAAAAGGGCGTATGCGTTTTTTCCTGAATATATTCAGGAAAAAACGCATACGCCCTTTTTGGCCAAGGGCATCATTGTCAACGTTTTGCCGCTTTTCATGTGCTTTAAAGGCGATTCGAATCTACCTCCTGAAATCTCTTTCCTGCAATTCTGCCTTGATTTCAAATCCTCTTCTTTGCCTTCCCTCAATATATTTGTGGATGAGAGTTATCATTTATAACTCTGCAGGTTTGTGAATTGCAGTGCCCTGAACCTCCATTTTACAACTCGTTTTTATGGGAGCTGGCCGCAAAATCACAGAATGGATTCAGGCCCTGTTCTGGTTCCGGGGGGCAGGCTGAGCCTGTGGTTAATTCTTCTTTCTGATGGGAAAATAGAGTGACCTGTGCCTGTCCCAACACCAAGAGCTAGTCTCTCGTTGGTTCCACGTCTTCCCGTTTATCCTCAGGACAAATTGCAACCTGTACGGAACAGGAGGTTAAAGGTGCTGATGCTCCAAGTAGGGAGCTTGCTAGTAAAGCGGCTGGAATGGCGAACCCGGGCACAAGGAGATGAGAAATGAGGTGCGTTTTAGAAACCTTTCCCCATCACACGGTGTACCATCTTCTGGGTTTCTCATGCATGTTTTTGATGTAGGAAGATGCCCTTGAACCTGGAGATTTGGGACCCATGCGATGGGTACCATGCAGTATTACTTTAAAGGGTCTGCGTTTGCTCACCCAACCTCACCAAACCTCTCAGCCCCAAGAGTGTCCACCCTTATGTCTCATCCAGCTGTGGGTCTAGATATGGTCAATCCAGGTTGCATCACAGCCCCTGAACGCATTGTGTAAGAATTCCTCTCTCGTTCACTGTCTTTGTTTCATGGGTTTTTCAAAGTAATTTATTTTCATAATGGGATTTAGCTGCTTTTCACTGCTGTGTTTATGCCGCTTTACACCCACTTGACACACTAACAGAGAGATATCAATACATAGGCTTTACGATTATTACTAGTCAGATATATTCTTGTGCGGTGAATAGGGCGTGTTGAGTCCAGTTCTCTGAGCAAGGAGTAGGTCTTGTCTATTACATATTGGGTTTATGGAACGGTATCTGAGCTAATTTGAAACCCTTGTTTTATGTATCACCCCACCTCACCTTTCCCGTTAAGCAGCCATAGTGTGTTTTCTGCATGTGTGACTCTGTTCTGTTTTGTAATTCAGTTCAAGTGTAACGGTTTTTACAGTCCCTCTATCAGTGATACCTTATGAGAAGTGTCCTTTTCTGTGTGACTTATTTCACTTAGAATCGTCGTACCTAAATCCACTCATCATGCTGCTACTAGCCTTATGACATTGATTTCATGGCTGAGTGATATTCCATTGTACATAAGGACCACAACTTCTTTACCCATTTTTCTCTTTCCTGGGATATTTAAGGTGGAATGAAGTGGAGGTCCTTGTCAACAGAGCAGCCCTAAACTTTGGGGTGCTTGTGTCTTGCTGATTTTTCATTTTCCCAATTCATACCCCCATGAGTGGAAGTGCCCTATGCTCTCTAAGCTGTGTTTTTTAGATGTTTCAGGACTCACCGTACACTTCTCCAGAGTGGCTGTTGGCAATTTACATCCCGCCCATCAGTGTAGCAAGGCTCCCATTTCTCCATGGCCTGTCCTGCATTTCTGGTTTTGACACTTTTTTCAGCATGGCCCTTTTGACCGATGGGAAGCGAGACTTGTTTGTAGCGCTGATTTGCCTTTCCAGGTTGCTTGGTTGGCCAAAAAGGGCGTATGCGTTTTTTCCTGAATATATTCAGGAAAAAACGCATACGCCCTTTTTGGCCAAGGGCATCATTGTCAACGATTTGCCGCTTTTCATGTGATTTAAATGCAATTCGAATCTACCTCCTGAAATCTCTTTCCTGCAATTCTGCCTTGATTTCAAATCCTCTTCTTTGCCTTCCCTCAATATATTTGTGGACGAGAGTTATCATTTATAACTGCAGGTTTGTGAATTGCAGTGCCCTGAACCTCCATTTTACAACTCGTTTTTATGGGAGCTGGCGGCAAAATCGCAGAATGGCTTCAGGCCCTGTTCTGGTTCCGGGGGGCAGGCTGAGCCTGTGGTTAATTCTTCTTTCTGATGGGAAAATAGAGTGACCTGTGCCTGTCCCAACACCAAGAGCTAGTCTCTCGTTGGTTCCACGTCTTCCCGTTTATCCTCAGGACAAATTGCAACCTGTACGGAACAGGAGGTTAAAGGTGCTGATGCTCCAAGTAGGGAGCTTGCTAGTAAAGTGGCTGGAATGGCGAACCCGGGCACAAGGCGATGAGAAATGAGGTGCGTTTTAGAAACCTTTCCCCATCACACGGTGTACCATCTTCTGGGTTTCTCATGCATGTTTTCGATGTAGGAAGATGCCCTTGAACCTGGAGATTTGGGACCCATGCGATGGGTACCATGCAGTATTACTTTAAAGGGTCTGCGTTTGCTCACCCAACCTCACCAAACCTCTCAGCCCCAAGAGTGTCCACCCTTATGTCTCATCCAGCTGTGGGTCTAGATATGGTCAATCCAGGTTGCATCACAGCCCCTGAACGCATTGTGTAAGAATTCCTCTCTCGTTCACTGTCTTTGTTTCATGGGTTTTTCAAAGTAATTTATTTTCATAATGGGATTTAGCTGCTTTTCACTGCTGTGTTTATGCCGCTTTACACCCACTTGACACACTAACAGAGAGATATCAATACATAGGCTTTACGATTATTACTAGTCAGATATATTCTTGTGCGGTGAATAGGGCGTGTTGAGTCCAGTTCTCTGAGCAAGGAGTAGGTCTTGTCTATTACATATTGGGTTTATGGAACGGTATCTGAGCTAATTTGAAACCCTTGTTTTATGTATCACCCCACCTCACCTTTCCCGTTAAGCAGCCATAGTGTGTTTTCTGCATGTGTGACTCTGTTCTGTTTTGTAATTCAGTTCAAGTGTAACGGTTTTTACATTCCCTCTATCAGTCATACCTTATGAGAAGTGTCCTTTTCTGTGTGACTTATTTCACTTAGAATCGTCGTACCTAAATCCACTCATCATGCTGCTACTAGCCTTATGACATTGATTTCATGGCTGAGTGATATTCCATTGTACATAAGGACCACAACTTCTTTACCCATTTTTCTCTTTCCTGGGATATTTAAGGTGGAATGAAGTGGAGGTCCTTGTCAACAGAGCAGCCCTAAACTTTGGGGTGCTTGTGTCTTGCTGATTTTTCATTTTCCCAATTCATACCCCCATGAGTGGAAGTGCCCTATGCTCTCTAAGCTGTGTTTTTCAGATGTTTCAGGACTCACCGTACACTTCTCCAGAGTGGCTGTTGGCAATTTACATCCCGCCCATCAGTGTAGCAAGGCTCCCATTTCTCCATGGCCTGTCCTGCATTTCTGGTTTTGACACTTTTTTCAGCATGGCCCTTTTGACCGATGGGAAGCGAGACTTGTTTGTAGCGCTGATTTGCCTTTCCAGGTTGCTTGGTTGGCCAAAAAGGGCGTATGCGTTTTTTCCTGAATATATTCAGGAAAAAACGCATACGCCCTTTTTGGCCAAGGGCATCATTGTCAACGTTTTGCCGCTTTTCATGTGCTTTAAATGCGATTCGAATCTACTTCCTGAAATCTGTTTCCTGCAATTCTGCCTTGATTTCAAATCCTCTTCGTTGCCTTCCCTCAATATATTTGTGGACGAGAGTTATCATTTATAACTGCAGGTTTGTGAATTGCAGTGCCCTGAACCTCCATTTTACAACTCGTTTTTATGGGAGCTGGCCGCAAAATCACAGAATGGATTCAGGCCCTGTTCTGGTTCCGGGGGGCAGGCTGAGCCTGTGGTTAATTCTTCTTTCTGATGGGAAAATAGAGTGACCTGTGCCTGTCCCAACACCAAGAGCTAGTCTCTCGTTGGTTCCACGTCTTCCCGTTTATCCTCAGGACAAATTGCAACCTGTACGGAACAGGAGGTTAAAGGTGCTGATGCTCCAAGTAGGGAGCTTGCTAGTAAAGTGGCTGGAATGGCGAACCCGGGCACAAGGAGATTAGAAATGAGGTGCGTTTTAGAAACCTTTCCCCATCACACGGTGTACCATCTTCTGGGTTTCTCATGCATGTTTTTGATGTAGGAAGATGCCCTTGAACCTGGAGATTTGGGACCCATGCGATGGGTACCATGCAGTATTACTTTAAAGGGTCTGCGTTTGCTCACCCAACCTCACCAAACCTCTCAGCCCCAAGAGTGTCCACCCTTATGTCTCATCCAGCTGTGGGTCTAGATATGGTCAATCCAGGTTGCATCACAGCCCCTGAACGCATTGTGTAAGAATTCCTCTCTCGTTCACTGTCTTTGTTTCATGGGTTTTTCAAAGTAATTTATTTTCATAATGGGATTTAGCTGCTTTTCACTGCTGTGTTTATGCCGCTTTACACCCACTTGACACACTAACAGAGAGATATCAATACATAGGCTTTACGATTATTACTAGTCAGATATATTCTTGTGTGGTGAATAGGGCGTGTTGAGTCCAGTTCTCTGAGCAAGGAGTAGGTCTTGTCTATTACATATTGGGTTTATGGAACGGTATCTGAGCTAATTTGAAACCTTTGTTTTATGTATCACTCCACCTCACCTTTCCCGTTAAGCAGCCATAGTGTGTTTTCTGCATGTGTGACTCTGTTCTGTTTTGTAATTCAGTTCAAGTGTAACGGTTTTTACATTCCCTCTATCAGTGATACCTTATGAGAAGTGTCCTTTTCTGTGTGACTTATTTCACTTAGAATCGTCGTACCTAAATCCATTCATCATGCTGCTACTAGCCTTATGACATTGATTTCATGGCTGAGTGATATTCCATTGTACATAAGGACCACAACTTCTTTACCCATTTTTCTCTTTCCTGGGATATTTAAGGTGGAATGAAGTGGAGGTCCTTGTCAACAGAGCAGCCCTAAACTTTGGGGTGCTTGTGTCTTGCTGATTTTTAATTTTCCCAATTTATACCCCCATGAGTGGAAGTGCCCTATGCTCTCTAAGCTGTGTTTTTCAGATGTTTCAGGACTCACCGGACACTTCTCCAGAGTGGCTCTTGGCAATTTACATCCCGCCCATCAGTGTAGCAAGGCTCCCATTTCTCCATGGCCTGTCCTGCATTTCTGGTTTTGACACTTTTTTCAGCATGGCCCTTTTGACCGATGGGAAGCGAGACTTGTTTGTAGCGCTGATTTGCCTTTCCAGGTTGCTTGGTTGGCCAAAAAGGGCGTATGCGTTTTTTCCTGAATATATTCAGGAAAAAACGCATACGCCCTTTTTGGCCAAGGGCATCATTGTCAACGTTTTGCCGCTTTTCATGTGCTTTAAAGGCGATTCGAATCTACCTCCTGAAATCTCTTTCCTGCAATTCTGCCTTGATTTCAAATCCTCTTCTTTGCCTTCCCTCAATATATTTGTGGACGAGAGTTATCATTTATAACTCTGCAGGTTTGTGAATTGCAGTGCCCTGAACCTCCATTTTACAACTCGTTTTTATGGGAGCTGGCGGCAAAATCGCAGAATGGCTTCAGGCCCTGTTCTGGTTCCGGGGGGCAGGCTGAGCCTGTGGTTAATTCTTCTTTCTGATGGGAAAATAGAGTGACCTGTGCCTGTCCCAACACCAAGAGCTAGTCTCTCGTTGGTTCCACGTCTTCCCGTTTATCCTCAGGACAAATTGCAACCTGTACGGAACAGGAGGTTAAAGGTGCTGATGCTCCAAGTAGGGAGCTTGCTAGTAAAGCGGCTGGAATGGCGAACCCGGGCACAAGGCGATGAGAAATGAGGTGCGTTTTAGAAACCTTTCCCCATCACACGGTGTACCATCTTCTGGGTTTCTCATGCATGTTTTTGATGTAGGAAGATGCCCTTGAACCTGGAGATTTGGGACCCATGCGATGGGTACCATGCAGTATTACTTTAAAGGGTCTGCGTTTGCTCACCCAACCTCACCAAACCTCTCAGCCCCAAGAGTGTCCACCCTTATGTCTCATCCAGCTGTGGGTCTAGATATGGTCAATCCAGGTTGCATCACAGCCCCTGAACGCATTGTGTAAGAATTCCTCTCTCGTTCACTGTCTTTGTTTCATGGGTTTTTCAAAGTAATTTATTTTCATAATGGGATTTAGCTGCTTTTCACTGCTGTGTTTATGCCGCTTTACACCCACTTGACACACTAACAGAGAGATATCAATTCATAGGCTTTACGATTATTACTAGTCAGATATAATCTTGTGCGGTGAATAGGGCGTGTTGAGTCCAGTTCTCTGAGCAAGGAGTAGGTCTTGTCTATTACATATTGGGTTTATGGAACGGTATCTGAGCTAATTTGATACCCTTGTTTTATGTATCACCCCACCTCACCTTTCCCGTTAAGCAGCCATAGTGTGTTTTCTGCATGTGTGACTCTGTTCTGTTTTGTAATTCAGTTCAAGTGTAACGGTTTTTACATTCCCTCTATCAGTCATACCTTATGAGAAGTGTCCTTTTCTGTGTGACTTATTTCACTTAGAATCGTTGTACCTAAATCCACTCATCATGCTGCTACTAGCCTTATGACATTGATTTCATGGCTGAGTGATATTCCATTGTACATAAGGACCACAACTTCTTTACCCATTTTTCTCTTTCCTGGGATATTTAAGGTGGAATGAAGTGGAGGTCCTTGTCAACAGAGCAGCCCTAAACTTTGGGGTGCTTGTGTCTTGCTGATTTTTCATTTTCCCAATTCATACCCCCATGAGTGGAAGTGCCCTATGCTCTCTAAGCTGTGTTTTTCAGATGTTTCAGGACTCACCGTACACTTCTCCAGAGTGGCTGTTGGCAATTTACATCCCGCCCATCAGTGTAGCAAGGCTCCCATTTCTCCATGGCCTGTCCTGCATTTCTGGTTTTGACACTTTTTTCAGCATGGCCCTTTTGACCGATGGGAAGCGAGACTTGTTTGTAGCGCTGATTTGCCTTTCCAGGTTGCTTGGTTGGCCAAAAAGGGCGTATGCGTTTTTTCCTGAATATATTCAGGAAAAAACGCATACGCCCTTTTTGGCCAAGGGCATCATTGTCAACGTTTTGCCGCTTTTCATGTGCTTTAAAGGCGATTCGAATCTACCTCCTGAAATCTCTTTCCTGCAATTCTGCCTTGATTTCAAATCCTCTTCTTTGCCTTCCCTCAATATATTTGTGGATGAGAGTTATCATTTATAACTCTGCAGGTTTGTGAATTGCAGTGCCCTGAACCTCCATTTTACAACTCGTTTTTATGGGAGCTGGCGGCAAAATCGCAGAATGGCTTCAGGCCCTGTTCTGGTTCCGGGGGGCAGGCTGAGCCTGTGGTTAATTCTTCTTTCTGATGGGAAAATAGAGTGACCTGTGCCTGTCCCAACACCAAGAGCTAGTCTCTCGTTGGTTCCACGTCTTCCCGTTTATCCTCAGGACAAATTGCAACCTGTACGGAACAGGAGGTTAAAGGTGCTGATGCTCCAAGTAGGGAGCTTGCTAGTAAAGCGGCTGGAATGGCGAACCCGGGCACAAGGCGATGAGAAATGAGGTGCGTTTTAGAAACCTTTCCCCATCACACGGTGTACCATCTTCTGGGTTTCTCATGCATGTTTTTGATGTAGGAAGATGCCCTTGAACCTGGAGATTTGGGACCCATGCGATGGGGATCATGCAGTATTACTTTAAAGGGTCTGCGTTTGCTCACCCAACCTCACCAAACCTCTCAGCCCCAAGAGTGTCCACCCTTATGTCTGATCCAGCTGTGGGTCTAGATATGGTCAATCCAGGTTGCATCACAGCCCCTGAACGCATTGTGTAAGAATTTCTCTCTCTTTCACTGTCTTTGTTTCATGGGTGTTTCAAAGTAATTTATTTTTATAATGGGGTTTAGCTGCTTTTCACTGCTGTGTTTATGCCGCTTTACACCCACTTGACACACTAACAGAGAGATATCAATACATAGGTTTTACGATTATTATTAGTCAGATATATTCTTGTGCGGTGAATAGGGCGTGTTGAGTCCAGTTCTCTGAGCAAGGAGTAGGTCTTGTCTATTACATATTGGGTTTATGGAATGGTATCTGAGCTAATTTGATACCCTTGTTTTATGTATCACCCCACCTCACCTTTCCCGTTAAGCAGCCATAGTGTGTTTTCTGCATGTGTGACTCTGTTCTGTTTTGTAATTCAGTTCAAGTGTAACGGTTTTTACATTCCCTCTATCAGTGATACCTTATGAGAAGTGTCCTTTTCTGTGTGACTTATTTCACTTAGAATCGTCGTACCTAAATCCACTCATCATGCTGCTACTAGCCTTATGACATTGATTTCATGGCTGAGTGATATTCCATTGTACATAAGGACCACAACTTCTTTACCCATTTTTCTCTTTCCTGGGATATTTAAGGTGGAATGAAGTGGAGGTCCTTGTCAACAGAGCAGCCCTAAACTTTGGGGTGCTTGTGTCTTGCTGATTTTTCATTTTCCCAATTCATACCCCCATGAGTGGAAGTGCCCTATGCTCTCTAAGCTGTGTTTTTCAGATGTTTCAGGACTCACCGTACACTTCTCCAAAGTGGCTGTTGGCAATTTACATCCCGCCCATCAGTGTAGCAAGGCTCCCATTTCTCCATGGCCTGTCCTGCATTTCTGGTTTTGACACTTTTTTCAGCATGGCCCTTTTGACCGATGGGAAGCGAGACATCTTTGTAGCGCTGATTTGCCTTTCCAGGTTGCTTGGTTGGCCAAAAATGGCGTATGCGTTTTTTCCTGAATATATTCAGGAAAAAACGCATACGCCCTTTTTGGCCAAGGGCATCATTGTCAACGTTTTGCCGCTTTTCATGTGCTTTAAATGCGATTCGAATCTACTTCCTGAAATCTGTTTCCTGCAATTCTGCCTTGATTTCAAATCCTCTTCGTTGCCTTCCCTCAATATATTTGTGGACGAGAGTTATCATTTATAACTCTGCAGGTTTGTGAATTGCAGTGCCCTGAACCTCCATTTTACAACTCGTTTTTATGGGAGCTGGCCGCAAAATCACAGAATGGATTCAGGCCCTGTTCTGGTTCCGGGGGGCAGGCTGAGCCTGTGGTTAATTCTTCTTTCTGATGGGAAAATAGAGTGACCTGTGCCTGTCCCAACACCAAGAGCTAGTCTCTCGTTGGTTCCACGTCTTCCCGTTTATCCTCAGGACAAATTGCAACCTGTACGGAACAGGAGGTTAAAGGTGCTGATGCTCCAAGTAGGGAGCTTGCTAGTAAAGCGGCTGGAATGGCGAACCCGGGCACAAGGCGATGAGAAATGAGGTGCGTTTTAGAAACCTTTCCCCATCACACGGTGTACCATCTTCTGGGTTTCTCATGCATGTTTTTGATGTAGGAAGATGCCCTTGAACCTGGAGATTTGGGACCCATGCGATGGGTACCATGCAGTATTACTTTAAAGGGTCTGCGTTTGCTCACCCAACCTCACCAAACCTCTCAGCCCCAAGAGTGTCCACCCTTATGTCTCATCCAGCTGTGGGTCTAGATATGGTCAATCCAGGTTGCATCACAGCCCCTGAACGCATTGTGTAAGAATTCCTCTCTCGTTCACTGTCTTTGTTTCATGGGTTTTTCAAAGTAATTTATTTTCATAATGGGATTTAGCTGCTTTTCACTGCTGTGTTTATGCCGCTTTACACCCACTTGACACACTAACAGAGAGATATCAATACATAGGCTTTACGATTATTACTAGTCAGATATATTCTTGTGCGGTGAATAGGGCGTGTTGAGTCCAGTTCTCTGAGCAAGGAGTAGGTCTTGTCTATTACATATTGGGTTTATGGAACGGTATCTGAGCTAATTTGAAACCCTTGTTTTATGTATCACCCCACCTCACCTTTCCCGTTAAGCAGCCATAGTGTGTTTTCTGCATGTGTGACTCTGTTCTGTTTTGTAATTCAGTTCAAGTGTAACGGTTTTTACATTCCCTCTATCAGTGATACCTTATGAGAAGTGTCCTTTTCTGTGTGACTTATTTCACTTAGAATCGTCGTACCTAAATCCACTCATCATGCTGCTACTAGCCTTATGACATTGATTTCATGGCTGAGTGATATTCCATTGTACATAAGGACCACAACTTCTTTACCCATTTTTCTCTTTCCTGGGATATTTAAGGTGGAATGAAGTGGAGGTCCTTGTCAACAGAGCAGCCCTAAACTTTGGGGTGCTTGTGTCTTGCTGATTTTTCATTTTCCCAATTCATACCCCCATGAGTGGAAGTGCCCTATGCTCTCTAAGCTGTGTTTTTCAGATGTTTCAGGACTCACCGTACACTTCTCCAGAGTGGCTGTTGGCAATTTACATCCCGCCCATCAGTGTAGCAAGGCTCCCATTTCTCCATGGCCTGTCCTGCATTTCTGGTTTTGACACTTTTTTCAGCATGGCCCTTTTGACCGATGGGAAGCGAGACTTGTTTGTAGCGCTGATTTGCCTTTCCAGGTTGCTTGGTTGGCCAAAAAGGGCGTATGCGTTTTTTCCTGAATATATTCAGGAAAAAACGCATACGCCCTTTTTGGCCAAGGGCATCATTGTCAACGTTTTGCCGCTTTTCATGTGCTTTAAATGCGATTCGAATCTACTTCCAGAAATCTGTTTCCTGCAATTCTGCCTTGATTTCAAATCCTCTTCGTTGCCTTCCCTCAATATATTTGTGGACGAGAGTTATCATTTATAACTGCAGGTTTGTGAATTGCAGTGCCCTGAACCTCCATTTTACAACTCGTTTTTATGGGAGCTGGCCGCAAAATCACAGAATGGATTCAGGCCCTGTTCTGGTTCCGGGGGGCAGGCTGAGCCTGTGGTTAATTCTTCTTTCTGATGGGAAAATAGAGTGACCTGTGCCTGTCCCAACACCAAGAGCTAGTCTCTCGTTGGTTCCACGTCTTCCCGTTTATCCTCAGGACAAATTGCAACCTGTACGGAACAGGAGGTTAAAGGTGCTGATGCTCCAAGTAGGGAGCTTGCTAGTAAAGTGGCTGGAATGGCGAACCCGGGCACAAGGAGATGAGAAATGAGGTGCGTTTTAGAAACCTTTCCCCATCACACGGTGTACCATCTTCTGGGTTTCTCATGCATGTTTTTGATGTAGGAAGATGCCCTTGAACCTGGAGATTTGGGACCCATGCGATGGGTACCATGCAGTATTACTTTAAAGGGTCTGCGTTTGCTCACCCAACCTCACCAAACCTCTCAGCCCCAAGAGTGTCCACCCTTATGTCTCATCCAGCTGTGGGTCTAGATATGGTCAATCCACGTTGCATCACAGCCCCTGAACGCATTGTGTAAGAATTCCTCTCTCGTTCACTGTCTTTGTTTCATGGGTTTTTCAAAGTAATTTATTTTCATAATGGGATTTAGCTGCTTTTCACTGCTGTGTTTATGCCGCTTTACACCCACTTGACACACTAACAGAGAGATATCAATACATAGGCTTTACGATTATTACTAGTCAGATATATTCTTGTGCGGTGAATAGGGCGTGTTGAGTCCAGTTCTCTGAGCAAGGAGTAGGTCTTGTCTATTACATATTGGGTTTATGGAACGGTATCTGAGCTAATTTGAAACCTTTGTTTTATGTATCACTCCACCTCACCTTTCCCGTTAAGCAGCCATAGTGTGTTTTCTGCATGTGTGACTCTGTTCTGTTTTGTAATTCAGTTCAAGTGTAACGGTTTTTACATTCCCTCTATCAGTGATACCTTATGAGAAGTGTCCTTTTCTGTGTGACTTATTTCACTTAGAATCGTCGTACCTAAATCCATTCATCATGCTGCTACTAGCCTTATGACATTGATTTCATGGCTGAGTGATATTCCATTGTACATAAGGACCACAACTTCTTTACCCATTTTTCTCTTTCCTGGGATATTTAAGGTGGAATGAAGTGGAGGTCCTTGTCAACAGAGCAGCCCTAAACTTTGGGGTGCTTGTGTCTTGCTGATTTTTAATTTTCCCAATTTATACCCCCATGAGTGGAAGTGCCCTATGCTCTCTAAGCTGTGTTTTTCAGATGTTTCAGGACTCACCGGACACTTCTCCAGAGTGGCTCTTGGCAATTTACATCCCGCCCATCAGTGTAGCAAGGCTCCCATTTCTCCATGGCCTGTCCTGCATTTCTGGTTTTGACACTTTTTTCAGCATGGCCCTTTTGACCGATGGGAAGCGAGACTTGTTTGTAGCGCTGATTTGCCTTTCCAGGTTGCTTGGTTGGCCAACAAGGGCGTATGCGTTTTTTCCTGAATATATTCAGGAAAAAACGCATACGCCCTTTTTGGCCAAGGGCATCATTGTCAACGTTTTGCCGCTTTTCATGTGCTTTAAAGGCGATTCGAATCTACCTCCTGAAATCTCTTTCCTGCAATTCTGCCTTGATTTCAAATCCTCTTCTTTGCCTTCCCTCAATATATTTGTGGACGAGAGTTATCATTTATAACTCTGCAGGTTTGTGAATTGCAGTGCCCTGAACCTCCATTTTACAACTCGTTTTTATGGGAGCTGGCGGCAAAATCGCAGAATGGCTTCAGGCCCTGTTCTGGTTCCGGGGGGCAGGCTGAGCCTGTGGTTAATTCTTCTTTCTGATGGGAAAATAGAGTGACCTGTGCCTGTCCCAACACCAAGAGCTAGTCTCTCGTTGGTTCCACGTCTTCCCGTTTATCCTCAGGACAAATTGCAACCTGTACGGAACAGGAGGTTAAAGGTGCTGATGCTCCAAGTAGGGAGCTTGCTAGTAAAGCGGCTGGAATGGCGAACCCGGGCACAAGGCGATGAGAAATGAGGTGCGTTTTAGAAACCTTTCCCCATCACACGGTGTACCATCTTCTGGGTTTCTCATGCATGTTTTTGATGTAGGAAGATGCCCTTGAACCTGGAGATTTGGGACCCATGCGATGGGTACCATGCAGTATTACTTTAAAGGGTCTGCGTTTGCTCACCCAACCTCACCAAACCTCTCAGCCCCAAGAGTGTCCACCCTTATGTCTCATCCAGCTGTGGGTCTAGATATGGTCAATCCAGGTTGCATCACAGCCCCTGAACGCATTGTGCAAGAATTCCTCTCTCGTTCACTGTCTTTGTTTCATGGGTTTTTCAAAGTAATTTATTTTCATAATGGGATTTAGCTGCTTTTCACTGCTGTGTTTATGCCGCTTTACACCCACTTGACACACTAACAGAGAGATATCAATACATAGGCTTTACGATTATTACTAGTCAGATATAATCTTGTGTGGTGAATAGGGCGTGTTGAGTCCAGTTCTCTGAGCAAGGAGTAGGTCTTGTCTATTACATATTGGGTTTATGGAACGGTATCTGAGCTAATTTGATACCCTTGTTTTATGTATCACCCCACCTCACCTTTCCCGTTAAGCAGCCATAGTGTGTTTTCTGCATGTGTGACTCTGTTCTGTTTTGTAATTCAGTTCAAGTGTAACGGTTTTTACATTCCCTCTATCAGTCATACCTTATGAGAAGTGTCCTTTTCTGTGTGACTTATTTCACTTAGAATCGTCGTACCTAAATCCACTCATCATGCTTCTACTAGCCTTATGACATTGATTTCATGGCTGAGTGATATTCCATTGTACATAAGGACCACAACTTCTTTACCCATTTTTCTCTTTCCTGGGATATTTAAGGTGGAATGAAGTGGAGGTCCTTGTCAACAGAGCAGCCCTAAACTTTGGGGTGCTTGTGTCTTGCTGATTTTTCATTTTCCCAATTCATACCCCCATGAGTGGAAGTGCCCTATGCTCTCTAAGCTGTGTTTTTCAGATGTTTCAGGACTCACCGTACACTTCTCCAGAGTGGCTGTTGGCAATTTACATCCCGCCCATCAGTGTAGCAAGGCTCCCATTTCTCCATGGCCTGTCCTGCATTTCTGGTTTTGACACTTTTTTCAGCATGGCCCTTTTGACCGATGGGAAGCGAGACTTGTTTGTAGCGCTGATTTGCCTTTCCAGGTTGCTTGGTTGGCCAAAAAGGGCGTATGCGTTTTTTCCTGAATATATTCAGGAAAAAACGCATACGCCCTTTTTGGCCAAGGGCATCATTGTCAACGTTTTGCCGCTTTTCATGTGCTTTAAATGCAATTCGAATCTACCTCCTGAAATCTCTTTCCTGCAATTCTGCCTTGATTTCAAATCCTCTTCTTTGCCTTCCCTCAATATATTTGTGGACGAGAGTTATCATTTATAACTCTGCAGGTTTGTGAATTGCAGTGCCCTGAACCTCCATTTTACAACTCGTTTTTATGGGAGCTGGCGGCAAAATCGCAGAATGGCTTCAGGCCCTGTTCTGGTTCCGGGGGGCAGGCTGAGCCTGTGGTTAATTCTTCTTTCTGATGGGAAAATAGAGTGACCTGTGCCTGTCCCAACACCAAGAGCTAGTCTCTCGTTGGTTCCACGTCTTCCCGTTTATCCTCAGGACAAATTGCAACCTGTACGGAACAGGAGGTTAAAGGTGCTGATGCTCCAAGTAGGGAGCTTGCTAGTAAAGCGGCTGGAATGGCGAACCCGGGCACAAGGCGATGAGAAATGAGGTGCGTTTTAGAAACCTTTCCCCATCACACGGTGTACCATCTTCTGGGTTTCTCATGCATGTTTTTGATGTAGGAAGATGCCCTTGAACCTGGAGATTTGGGACCCATGCGATGGGTACCATGCAGTATTACTTTAAAGGGTCTGCGGTCTGCGTTTGCTCACCCAACCTCACCAAACCTCTCAGCCCCAAGAGTGTCCACCCTTATGTCTCATCCAGCTGTGGGTCTAGATATGGTCAATCCAGGTTGCATCACAGCCCCTGAACGCATTGTGTAAGAATTCCTCTCTCGTTCACTGTCTTTGTTTCATGGGCTTTTCAAAGTAATTTATTTTCATAATGGGATTTAGCTGCTTTTCACTGCTGTGTTTATGCGCTTTACACCCACTTGACACACTAACAGAGAGATATCAATACATAGGCTTTACGATTATTACTAGTCAGATATAATCTTGTGCGGTGAATAGGGCGTGTTGAGTCCAGTTCTCTGAGCAAGGAGTAGGTCTTGTCTATTACATATTGGGTTTATGGAACGGTATCTGAGCTAATTTGATACCCTTGTTTTATGTATCACCCCACCTCACCTTTCCCGTTAAGCAGCCATAGTGTGTTTTCTGCATGTGTGACTCTGTTCTGTTTTGTAATTCAGTTCAAGTGTAACGGTTTTTACATTCCCTCTATCAGTCATACCTTATGAGAAGTGTCCTTTTCTGTGTGACTTATTTCACTTAGAATCGTCGTACCTAAATCCACTCATCATGCTGCTACTAGCCTTATGACATTGATTTCATGGCTGAGTGATATTCCATTGTACATAAGGACCACAACTTCTTTACCCATTTTTCTCTTTCCTGGGATATTTAAGGTGGAATGAAGTGGAGTCCTTGTCAACAGAGCAGCCCTAAACTTTGGGGTGCTTGTGTCTTGCTGATTTTTCATTTTCCCAATTCATACCCCCATGAGTGGAAGTGCCCTATGCTCTCTAAGCTGTGTTTTTCAGATGTTTCAGGACTCACCGTACACTTCTCCAGAGTGGCTGTTGGCAATTTACATCCCGCCCATCAGTGTAGCAAGGCTCCCATTTCTCCATGGCCTGTCCTGCATTCTGGTTTTGACACTTTTTTCAGCATGGCCCTTTTGACCGATGGGAAGCGAGACTTGTTTGTAGCGCTGATTTGCCTTTCCAGGTTGCTTGGTTGGCCAAAAAGGGCGTATGCGTTTTTTCCTGAATATATTCAGGAAAAAACGCATACGCCCTTTTTGGCCAAGGGCATCATTGTCAACGTTTTGCCGCTTTTCATGTGCTTTAAAGGCGATTCGAATCTACCTCCTGAAATCTCTTTCCTGCAATTCTGCCTTGATTTCAAATCCTCTTCTTTGCCTTCCCTCAATATATTTGTGGACGAGAGTTATCATTTATAACTCTGCAGGTTTGTGAATTGCAGTGCCCTGAACCTCCATTTTACAACTCGTTTTTATGGGAGCTGGCCGCAAAATCGCAGAATGGCTTCAGGCCCTGTTCTGGTTCCGGGGGCAGGCTGAGCCTGTGGTTAATTCTTCTTTCTGATGGGAAAATAGAGTGACCTGTGCCTGTCCCAACACCAAGAGCTAGTCTCTCGTTGGTTCCACGTCTTCCCGTTTATCCTCAGGACAAATTGCAACCTGTACGGAACAGGAGGTTAAAGGTGCTGATGCTCCAAGTAGGGAGCTTGCTAGTAAAGCGGCTGGAATGGCGAACCCGGGCACAAGGCGATGAGAAATGAGGTGCGTTTTAGAAACCTTTCCCCATCACACTGTGTACCATCTTCTGGGTTTCTCATGCATGTTTTTGATGTAGGAAGATGCCCTTGAACCTGGAGATTTGGGACCCATGCGATGGGTACCATGCAGTATTACTTTAAAGGGTCTGCGTTGCTCACCCAACCTCACCAAACCTCTCAGCCCCAAGAGTGTCCACCCTTATGTCTCATCCAGCTGTGGGTCTAGATATGGTCAATCCAGGTTGCATCACAGCCCCTGAACGCATTGTGTAAGAATTCCTCTCTCGTTCACTGTCTTTGTTTCATGGGCTTTTCAAAGTAATTTATTTTCATAATGGGATTTAGCTGCTTTTCACTGCTGTGTTTATGCCGCTTTACACCCACTTGACACACTAACAGAGAGATATCAATACATAGGCTTTACGATTATTACTAGTCAGATATAATCTTGTGCGGTGAATAGGGCGTGTTGAGTCCAGTTCTCTGAGCAAGGAGTAGGTCTTGTCTATTACATATTGGGTTTATGGAACGGTATCTGAGCTAATTTGATACCCTTGTTTTATGTATCACCCCACCTCACCTTTCCCGTTAAGCAGCCATAGTGTGTTTTCTGCATGTGTGACTCTGTTCTGTTTTGTAATTCAGTTCAAGTGTAACGGTTTTTACATTCCCTCTATCAGTCATACCTTATGAGAAGTGTCCTTTTCTGTGTGACTTATTTCACTTAGAATCGTCGTACCTAAATCCACTCATCATGCTGCTACTAGCCTTATGACATTGATTTCATGGCTGAGTGATATTCCATTGTACATAAGGACCACAACTTCTTTACCCATTTTTCTCTTTCCTGGGATATTTAAGGTGGAATGAAGTGGAGGTCCTTGTCAACAGAGCAGCCCTAAACTTTGGGTGCTTGTGTCTTGCTGATTTTTCATTTTCCCAATTCATACCCCCATGAGTGGAAGTGCCCTATGCTCTCTAAGCTGTGTTTTTCAGATGTTTCAGGACTCACCGTACACTTCTCCAGAGTGGCTGTTGGCAATTTACATCCCGCCCATCAGTGTAGCAAGGCTCCCATTTCTCCATGGCCTGTCCTGCATTTCTGGTTTTGACACTTTTTTCAGCATGGCCCTTTTGACCGATGGGAAGCGAGACTTGTTTGTAGCGCTGATTTGCCTTTCCAGGTTGCTTGGTTGGCCAAAAAGGCGTATGCGTTTTTTCCCTGAATATATTCAGGAAAAAACGCATACGCCCTTTTTGGCCAAGGGCATCATTGTCAACGTTTTGCCGCTTTTCATGTGCTTTAAAGGCGATTCGAATCTACCTCCTGAAATCTCTTTCCTGCAATTCTGCCTTGATTTCAAATCCTCTTCTTTGCCTTCCCTCAATATATTTGTGGACGAGAGTTATCATTTATAACTCTGCAGGTTTGTGAATTGCAGTGCCCTGAACCTCCATTTTACAACTCGTTTTTATGGGAGCTGGCCGCAAAATCGCAGAATGGCTTCAGGCCCTGTTCTGGTTCCGGGGGGCAGGCTGAGCCTGTGGTTAATTCTTCTTTCTGATGGGAAAATAGAGTGACCTGTGCCTGTCCCAACACCAAGAGCTAGTCTCTCGTTGGTTCCACGTCTTCCCGTTTATCCTCAGGACAAATTGCAACCTGTACGGAACAGGAGGTTAAAGGTGCTGATGCTCCAAGTAGGGAGCTTGCTAGTAAAGCGGCTGGAATGGCGAACCGGGCACAAGGCGATGAGAAATGAGGTGCGTTTTAGAAACCTTTCCCCATCACACTGTGTACCATCTTCTGGGTTTCTCATGCATGTTTTTGATGTAGGAAGATGCCCTTGAACCTGGAGATTTGGGACCCATGCGATGGGTACCATGCAGTATTACTTTAAAGGGTCTGCGTTTGCTCACCCAACCTCACCAAACCTCTCAGCCCCAAGAGTGTCCACCCTTATGTCTCATCCAGCTGTGGGTCTAGATATGGTCAATCCAGGTTGCATCACAGCCCCTGAACGCATTGTGTAAGAATTCCTCTCTCGTTCACTGTCTTTGTTTCATGGGCTTTTCAAAGTAATTTATTTTCATAATGGGATTTAGCTGCTTTTCACTGCTGTGTTTATGCCGCTTTACACCCACTTGACACACTAACAGAGAGATATCAATACATAGGCTTTACGATTATTACTAGTCAGATATAATCTTGTGCGGTGAATAGGGCGTGTTGAGTCCAGTTCTCTGAGCAAGGAGTAGGTCTTGTCTATTACATATTGGGTTTATGGAACGGTATCTGAGCTAATTTGATACCCTTGTTTTATGTATCACCCCACCTCACCTTTCCCGTTAAGCAGCCATAGTGTGTTTTCTGCATGTGTGACTCTGTTCTGTTTTGTAATTCAGTTCAAGTGTAACGGTTTTTACATTCCCTCTATCAGTCATACCTTATGAGAAGTGTCCTTTTCTGTGTGACTTATTTCACTTAGAATCGTCGTACCTAAATCCACTCATCATGCTGCTACTAGCCTTATGACATTGATTTCATGGCTGAGTGATATTCCATTGTACATAAGGACCACAACTTCTTTACCCATTTTTCTCTTTCCTGGGATATTTAAGGTGGAATGAAGTGGAGGTCCTTGTCAACAGAGCAGCCCTAAACTTTGGGGTGCTTGTGTCTTGCTGATTTTTCATTTTCCCAATTCATACCCCCATGAGTGGAAGTGCCCTATGCTCTCTAAGCTGTGTTTTTCAGATGTTTCAGGACTCACCGTACACTTCTCCAGAGTGGCTGTTGGCAATTTACATCCCGCCCATCAGTGTAGCAAGGCTCCCATTTCTCCATGGCCTGTCCTGCATTTCTGGTTTTGACACTTTTTTCAGCATGGCCCTTTTGACCGATGGGAAGCGAGACTTGTTTGTAGCGCTGATTTGCCTTTCCAGGTTGCTTGGTTGGCCAAAAAGGGCGTATGCGTTTTTTCCTGAATATATTCAGGAAAAAACGCATACGCCCTTTTTGGCCAAGGGCATCATTGTCAACGTTTTGCCGCTTTTCATGTGCTTTAAAGGCGATTCGAATCTACCTCCTGAAATCTCTTTCCTGCAATTCTGCCTTGATTTCAAATCCTCTTCTTTGCCTTCCCTCAATATATTTGTGGACGAGAGTTATCATTTATAACTCTGCAGGTTTGTGAATTGCAGTGCCCTGAACCTCCATTTTACAACTCGTTTTTATGGGAGCTGGCCGCAAAATCGCAGAATGGCTTCAGGCCCTGTTCTGGTTCCGGGGGGCAGGCTGAGCCTGTGGTTAATTCTTCTTTCTGATGGGAAAATAGAGTGACCTGTGCCTGTCCCAACACCAAGAGCTAGTCTCTCGTTGGTTCCACGTCTTCCCGTTTATCCTCAGGACAAATTGCAACCTGTACGGAACAGGAGGTTAAAGGTGCTGATGCTCCAAGTAGGGAGCTTGCTAGTAAAGCGGCTGGAATGGCGAACCCGGGCACAAGGCGATGAGAAATGAGGTGCGTTTTAGAAACCTTTCCCCATCACACTGTGTACCATCTTCTGGGTTTCTCATGCATGTTTTTGATGTAGGAAGATGCCCTTGAACCTGGAGATTTGGGACCCATGCGATGGGTACCATGCAGTATTACTTTAAAGGGTCTGCGTTTGCTCACCCAACCTCACCAAACCTCTCAGCCCCAAGAGTGTCCACCCTTATGTCTCATCCAGCTGTGGGTCTAGATATGGTCAATCCAGGTTGCATCACAGCCCCTGAACGCATTGTGTAAGAATTCCTCTCTCGTTCACTGTCTTTGTTTCATGGGCTTTTCAAAGTAATTTATTTTCATAATGGGATTTAGCTGCTTTTCACTGCTGTGTTTATGCCGCTTTACACCCACTTGACACACTAACAGAGAGATATCAATACATAGGCTTTACGATTATTACTAGTCAGATATAATCTTGTGCGGTGAATAGGGCGTGTTGAGTCCAGTTCTCTGAGCAAGGAGTAGGTCTTGTCTATTACATATTGGGTTTATGGAACGGTATCTGAGCTAATTTGATACCCTTGTTTTATGTATCACCCCACCTCACCTTTCCCGTTAAGCAGCCATAGTGTGTTTTCTGCATGTGTGACTCTGTTCTGTTTTGTAATTCAGTTCAAGTGTAACGGTTTTTACATTCCCTCTATCAGTCATACCTTATGAGAAGTGTCCTTTTCTGTGTGACTTATTTCACTTAGAATCGTCGTACCTAAATCCACTCATCATGCTGCTACTAGCCTTATGACATTGATTTCATGGCTGAGTGATATTCCATTGTACATAAGGACCACAACTTCTTTACCCATTTTTCTCTTTCCTGGGATATTTAAGGTGGAATGAAGTGGAGGTCCTTGTCAACAGAGCAGCCCTAAACTTTGGGGTGCTTGTGTCTTGCTGATTTTTCATTTTCCCAATTCATACCCCCATGAGTGGAAGTGCCCTATGCTCTCTAAGCTGTGTTTTTCAGATGTTTCAGGACTCACCGTACACTTCTCCAGAGTGGCTGTTGGCAATTTACATCCCGCCCATCAGTGTAGCAAGGCTCCCATTTCTCCATGGCCTGTCCTGCATTTCTGGTTTTGACACTTTTTTCAGCATGGCCCTTTTGACCGATGGGAAGCGAGACTTGTTTGTAGCGCTGATTTGCCTTTCCAGGTTGCTTGGTTGGCCAAAAAGGGCGTATGCGTTTTTTCCTGAATATATTCAGGAAAAAACGCATACGCCCTTTTTGGCCAAGGGCATCATTGTCAACGTTTTGCCGCTTTTCATGTGCTTTAAAGGCGATTCGAATCTACCTCCTGAAATCTCTTTCCTGCAATTCTGCCTTGATTTCAAATCCTCTTCTTTGCCTTCCCTCAATATATTTGTGGACGAGAGTTATCATTTATAACTCTGCAGGTTTGTGAATTGCAGTGCCCTGAACCTCCATTTTACAACTCGTTTTTATGGGAGCTGGCCGCAAAATCGCAGAATGGCTTCAGGCCCTGTTCTGGTTCCGGGGGGCAGGCTGAGCCTGTGGTTAATTCTTCTTTCTGATGGGAAAATAGAGTGACCTGTGCCTGTCCCAACACCAAGAGCTAGTCTCTCGTTGGTTCCACGTCTTCCCGTTTATCCTCAGGACAAATTGCAACCTGTACGGAACAGGAGGTTAAAGGTGCTGATGCTCCAAGTAGGGAGCTTGCTAGTAAAGCGGCTGGAATGGCGAACCCGGGCACAAGGCGATGAGAAATGAGGTGCGTTTTAGAAACCTTTCCCCATCACACTGTGTACCATCTTCTGGGTTTCTCATGCATGTTTTTGATGTAGGAAGATGCCCTTGAACCTGGAGATTTGGGACCCATGCGATGGGTACCATGCAGTATTACTTTAAAGGGTCTGCGTTTGCTCACCCAACCTCACCAAACCTCTCAGCCCCAAGAGTGTCCACCCTTATGTCTCATCCAGCTGTGGGTCTAGATATGGTCAATCCAGGTTGCATCACAGCCCCTGAACGCATTGTGTAAGAATTCCTCTCTCGTTCACTGTCTTTGTTTCATGGGCTTTTCAAAGTAATTTATTTTCATAATGGGATTTAGCTGCTTTTCACTGCTGTGTTTATGCCGCTTTACACCCACTTGACACACTAACAGAGAGATATCAATACATAGGCTTTACGATTATTACTAGTCAGATATAATCTTGTGCGGTGAATAGGGCGTGTTGAGTCCAGTTCTCTGAGCAAGGAGTAGGTCTTGTCTATTACATATTGGGTTTATGGAACGGTATCTGAGCTAATTTGATACCCTTGTTTTATGTATCACCCCACCTCACCTTTCCCGTTAAGCAGCCATAGTGTGTTTTCTGCATGTGTGACTCTGTTCTGTTTTGTAATTCAGTTCAAGTGTAACGGTTTTTACATTCCCTCTATCAGTCATACCTTATGAGAAGTGTCCTTTTCTGTGTGACTTATTTCACTTAGAATCGTCGTACCTAAATCCACTCATCATGCTTCTACTAGCCTTATGACATTGATTTCATGGCTGAGTGATATTCCATTGTACATAAGGACCACAACTTCTTTACCCATTTTTCTCTTTCCTGGGATATTTAAGGTGGAATGAAGTGGAGGTCCTTGTCAACAGAGCAGCCCTAAACTTTGGGGTGCTTGTGTCTTGCTGATTTTTCATTTTCCCAATTCATACCCCCATGAGTGGAAGTGCCCTATGCTCTCTAAGCTGTGTTTTTCAGATGTTTCAGGACTCACCGTACACTTCTCCAGAGTGGCTGTTGGCAATTTACATCCCGCCCATCAGTGTAGCAAGGCTCCCATTTCTCCATGGCCTGTCCTGCATTTCTGGTTTTGACACTTTTTTCAGCATGGCCCTTTTGACCGATGGGAAGCGAGACTTGTTTGTAGCGCTGATTTGCCTTTCCAGGTTGCTTGGTTGGCCAAAAAGGGCGTATGCGTTTTTTCCTGAATATATTCAGGAAAAAACGCATACGCCCTTTTTGGCCAAGGGCATCATTGTCAACGTTTTGCCGCTTTTCATGTGCTTTAAATGCAATTCGAATCTACCTCCTGAAATCTCTTTCCTGCAATTCTGCCTTGATTTCAAATCCTCTTCTTTGCCTTCCCTCAATATATTTGTGGACGAGAGTTATCATTTATAACTCTGCAGGTTTGTGAATTGCAGTGCCCTGAACCTCCATTTTACAACTCGTTTTTATGGGAGCTGGCGGCAAAATCGCAGAATGGCTTCAGGCCCTGTTCTGGTTCCGGGGGGCAGGCTGAGCCTGTGGTTAATTCTTCTTTCTGATGGGAAAATAGAGTGACCTGTGCCTGTCCCAACACCAAGAGCTAGTCTCTCGTTGGTTCCACGTCTTCCCGTTTATCCTCAGGACAAATTGCAACCTGTACGGAACAGGAGGTTAAAGGTGCTGATGCTCCAAGTAGGGAGCTTGCTAGTAAAGCGGCTGGAATGGCGAACCCGGGCACAAGGCGATGAGAAATGAGGTGCGTTTTAGAAACCTTTCCCCATCACACGGTGTACCATCTTCTGGGTTTCTCATGCATGTTTTTGATGTAGGAAGATGCCCTTGAACCTGGAGATTTGGGACCCATGCGATGGGTACCATGCAGTATTACTTTAAAGGGTCTGCGTTTGCTCACCCAACCTCACCAAACCTCTCAGCCCCAAGAGTGTCCACCCTTATGTCTCATCCAGCTGTGGGTCTAGATATGGTCAATCCAGGTTGCATCACAGCCCCTGAACGCATTGTGTAAGAATTCCTCTCTCGTTCACTGTCTTTGTTTCATGGGCTTTTCAAAGTAATTTATTTTCATAATGGGATTTAGCTGCTTTTCACTGCTGTGTTTATGCCGCTTTACACCCACTTGACACACTAACAGAGAGATATCAATACATAGGCTTTACGATTATTACTAGTCAGATATAATCTTGTGCGGTGAATAGGGCGTGTTGAGTCCAGTTCTCTGAGCAAGGAGTAGGTCTTGTCTATTACATATTGGGTTTATGGAACGGTATCTGAGCTAATTTGATACCCTTGTTTTATGTATCACCCCACCTCACCTTTCCCGTTAAGCAGCCATAGTGTGTTTTCTGCATGTGTGACTCTGTTCTGTTTTGTAATTCAGTTCAAGTGTAACGGTTTTTACATTCCCTCTATCAGTCATACCTTATGAGAAGTGTCCTTTTCTGTGTGACTTATTTCACTTAGAATCGTCGTACCTAAATCCACTCATCATGCTGCTACTAGCCTTATGACATTGATTTCATGGCTGAGTGATATTCCATTGTACATAAGGACCACAACTTCTTTACCCATTTTTCTCTTTCCTGGGATATTTAAGGTGGAATGAAGTGGAGGTCCTTGTCAACAGAGCAGCCCTAAACTTTGGGGTGCTTGTGTCTTGCTGATTTTTCATTTTCCCAATTCATACCCCCATGAGTGGAAGTGCCCTATGCTCTCTAAGCTGTGTTTTTCAGATGTTTCAGGACTCACCGTACACTTCTCCAGAGTGGCTGTTGGCAATTTACATCCCGCCCATCAGTGTAGCAAGGCTCCCATTTCTCCATGGCCTGTCCTGCATTTCTGGTTTTGACACTTTTTTCAGCATGGCCCTTTTGACCGATGGGAAGCGAGACTTGTTTGTAGCGCTGATTTGCCTTTCCAGGTTGCTTGGTTGGCCAAAAAGGGCGTATGCGTTTTTTCCTGAATATATTCAGGAAAAAACGCATACGCCCTTTTTGGCCAAGGGCATCATTGTCAACGTTTTGCCGCTTTTCATGTGCTTTAAAGGCGATTCGAATCTACCTCCTGAAATCTCTTTCCTGCAATTCTGCCTTGATTTCAAATCCTCTTCTTTGCCTTCCCTCAATATATTTGTGGACGAGAGTTATCATTTATAACTCTGCAGGTTTGTGAATTGCAGTGCCCTGAACCTCCATTTTACAACTCGTTTTTATGGGAGCTGGCCGCAAAATCGCAGAATGGCTTCAGGCCCTGTTCTGGTTCCGGGGGGCAGGCTGAGCCTGTGGTTAATTCTTCTTTCTGATGGGAAAATAGAGTGACCTGTGCCTGTCCCAACACCAAGAGCTAGTCTCTCGTTGGTTCCACGTCTTCCCGTTTATCCTCAGGACAAATTGCAACCTGTACGGAACAGGAGGTTAAAGGTGCTGATGCTCCAAGTAGGGAGCTTGCTAGTAAAGCGGCTGGAATGGCGAACCCGGGCACAAGGCGATGAGAAATGAGGTGCGTTTTAGAAACCTTTCCCCATCACACGGTGTACCATCTTCTGGGTTTCTCATGCATGTTTTTGATGTAGGAAGATGCCCTTGAACCTGGAGATTTGGGACCCATGCGATGGGTATCATGCAGTATTACTTTAAAGGGTCTGCGTTTGCTCACCCAACCTCACCAAACCTCTCAGCCCCAAGAGTGTCCACCCTTATGTCTCATCCAGCTGTGGGTCTAGATATGGTCAATCCAGGTTGCATCACAGCCCCTGAACGCATTGTGTAAGAATTCCTCTCTCGTTCACTGTCTTTGTTTCATGGGCTTTTCAAAGTAATTTATTTTCATAATGGGATTTAGCTGCTTTTCACTGCTGTGTTTATGCCGCTTTACACCCACTTGACACACTAACAGAGAGATATCAATACATAGGCTTTACGATTATTACTAGTCAGATATAATCTTGTGCGGTGAATAGGGCGTGTTGAGTCCAGTTCTCTGAGCAAGGAGTAGGTCTTGTCTATTACATATTGGGTTTATGGAACGGTATCTGAGCTAATTTGATACCCTTGTTTTATGTATCACCCCACCTCACCTTTCCCGTTAAGCAGCCATAGTGTGTTTTCTGCATGTGTGACTCTGTTCTGTTTTGTAATTCAGTTCAAGTGTAACGGTTTTTACATTCCCTCTATCAGTCATACCTTATGAGAAGTGTCCTTTTCTGTGTGACTTATTTCACTTAGAATCGTCGTACCTAAATCCACTCATCATGCTGCTACTAGCCTTATGACATTGATTTCATGGCTGAGTGATATTCCATTGTACATAAGGACCACAACTTCTTTACCCATTTTTCTCTTTCCTGGGATATTTAAGGTGGAATGAAGTGGAGGTCCTTGTCAACAGAGCAGCCCTAAACTTTGGGGTGCTTGTGTCTTGCTGATTTTTCATTTTCCCAATTCATACCCCCATGAGTGGAAGTGCCCTATGCTCTCTAAGCTGTGTTTTTCAGATGTTTCAGGACTCACCGTACACTTCTCCAGAGTGGCTGTTGGCAATTTACATCCCGCCCATCAGTGTAGCAAGGCTCCCATTTCTCCATGGCCTGTCCTGCATTTCTGGTTTTGACACTTTTTTCAGCATGGCCCTTTTGACCGATGGGAAGCGAGACTTGTTTGTAGCGCTGATTTGCCTTTCCAGGTTGCTTGGTTGGCCAAAAAGGGCGTATGCGTTTTTTCCTGAATATATTCAGGAAAAAACGCATACGCCCTTTTTGGCCAAGGGCATCATTGTCAACGTTTTGCCGCTTTTCATGTGCTTTAAAGGCGATTCGAATCTACCTCCTGAAATCTCTTTCCTGCAATTCTGCCTTGATTTCAAATCCTCTTCTTTGCCTTCCCTCAATATATTTGTGGACGAGAGTTATCATTTATAACTCTGCAGGTTTGTGAATTGCAGTGCCCTGAACCTCCATTTTACAACTCGTTTTTATGGGAGCTGGCCGCAAAATCGCAGAATGGCTTCAGGCCCTGTTCTGGTTCCGGGGGGCAGGCTGAGCCTGTGGTTAATTCTTCTTTCTGATGGGAAAATAGAGTGACCTGTGCCTGTCCCAACACCAAGAGCTAGTCTCTCGTTGGTTCCACGTCTTCCCGTTTATCCTCAGGACAAATTGCAACCTGTACGGAACAGGAGGTTAAAGGTGCTGATGCTCCAAGTAGGGAGCTTGCTAGTAAAGCGGCTGGAATGGCGAACCCGGGCACAAGGCGATGAGAAATGAGGTGCGTTTTAGAAACCTTTCCCCATCACACGGTGTACCATCTTCTGGGTTTCTCATGCATGTTTTTGATGTAGGAAGATGCCCTTGAACCTGGAGATTTGGGACCCATGCGATGGGTATCATGCAGTATTACTTTAAAGGGTCTGCGTTTGCTCACCCAACCTCACCAAACCTCTCAGCCCCAAGAGTGTCCACCCTTATGTCTCATCCAGCTGTGGGTCTAGATATGGTCAATCCAGGTTGCATCACAGCCCCTGAACGCATTGTGTAAGAATTCCTCTCTCGTTCACTGTCTTTGTTTCATGGGCTTTTCAAAGTAATTTATTTTCATAATGGGATTTAGCTGCTTTTCACTGCTGTGTTTATGCCGCTTTACACCCACTTGACACACTAACAGAGAGATATCAATACATAGGCTTTACGATTATTACTAGTCAGATATAATCTTGTGCGGTGAATAGGGCGTGTTGAGTCCAGTTCTCTGAGCAAGGAGTAGGTCTTGTCTATTACATATTGGGTTTATGGAACGGTATCTGAGCTAATTTGATACCCTTGTTTTATGTATCACCCCACCTCACCTTTCCCGTTAAGCAGCCATAGTGTGTTTTCTGCATGTGTGACTCTGTTCTGTTTTGTAATTCAGTTCAAGTGTAACGGTTTTTACATTCCCTCTATCAGTCATACCTTATGAGAAGTGTCCTTTTCTGTGTGACTTATTTCACTTAGAATCGTCGTACCTAAATCCACTCATCATGCTGCTACTAGCCTTATGACATTGATTTCATGGCTGAGTGATATTCCATTGTACATAAGGACCACAACTTCTTTACCCATTTTTCTCTTTCCTGGGATATTTAAGGTGGAATGAAGTGGAGGTCCTTGTCAACAGAGCAGCCCTAAACTTTGGGGTGCTTGTGTCTTGCTGATTTTTCATTTTCCCAATTCATACCCCCATGAGTGGAAGTGCCCTATGCTCTCTAAGCTGTGTTTTTCAGATGTTTCAGGACTCACCGTACACTTCTCCAGAGTGGCTGTTGGCAATTTACATCCCGCCCATCAGTGTAGCAAGGCTCCCATTTCTCCATGGCCTGTCCTGCATTTCTGGTTTTGACACTTTTTTCAGCATGGCCCTTTTGACCGATGGGAAGCGAGACTTGTTTGTAGCGCTGATTTGCCTTTCCAGGTTGCTTGGTTGGCCAAAAAGGGCGTATGCGTTTTTTCCTGAATATATTCAGGAAAAAACGCATACGCCCTTTTTGGCCAAGGGCATCATTGTCAACGTTTTGCCGCTTTTCATGTGCTTTAAAGGCGATTCGAATCTACCTCCTGAAATCTCTTTCCTGCAATTCTGCCTTGATTTCAAATCCTCTTCTTTGCCTTCCCTCAATATATTTGTGGACGAGAGTTATCATTTATAACTCTGCAGGTTTGTGAATTGCAGTGCCCTGAACCTCCATTTTACAACTCGTTTTTATGGGAGCTGGCCGCAAAATCGCAGAATGGCTTCAGGCCCTGTTCTGGTTCCGGGGGGCAGGCTGAGCCTGTGGTTAATTCTTCTTTCTGATGGGAAAATAGAGTGACCTGTGCCTGTCCCAACACCAAGAGCTAGTCTCTCGTTGGTTCCACGTCTTCCCGTTTATCCTCAGGACAAATTGCAACCTGTACGGAACAGGAGGTTAAAGGTGCTGATGCTCCAAGTAGGGAGCTTGCTAGTAAAGCGGCTGGAATGGCGAACCCGGGCACAAGGCGATGAGAAATGAGGTGCGTTTTAGAAACCTTTCCCCATCACACTGTGTACCATCTTCTGGGTTTCTCATGCATGTTTTTGATGTAGGAAGATGCCCTTGAACCTGGAGATTTGGGACCCATGCGATGGGTACCATGCAGTATTACTTTAAAGGGTCTGCGTTTGCTCACCCAACCTCACCAAACCTCTCAGCCCCAAGAGTGTCCACCCTTATGTCTCATCCAGCTGTGGGTCTAGATATGGTCAATCCAGGTTGCATCACAGCCCCTGAACGCATTGTGTAAGAATTCCTCTCTCGTTCACTGTCTTTGTTTCATGGGCTTTTCAAAGTAATTTATTTTCATAATGGGATTTAGCTGCTTTTCACTGCTGTGTTTATGCCGCTTTACACCCACTTGACACACTAACAGAGAGATATCAATACATAGGCTTTACGATTATTACTAGTCAGATATAATCTTGTGCGGTGAATAGGGCGTGTTGAGTCCAGTTCTCTGAGCAAGGAGTAGGTCTTGTCTATTACATATTGGGTTTATGGAACGGTATCTGAGCTAATTTGATACCCTTGTTTTATGTATCACCCCACCTCACCTTTCCCGTTAAGCAGCCATAGTGTGTTTTCTGCATGTGTGACTCTGTTCTGTTTTGTAATTCAGTTCAAGTGTAACGGTTTTTACATTCCCTCTATCAGTCATACCTTATGAGAAGTGTCCTTTTCTGTGTGACTTATTTCACTTAGAATCGTCGTACCTAAATCCACTCATCATGCTTCTACTAGCCTTATGACATTGATTTCATGGCTGAGTGATATTCCATTGTACATAAGGACCACAACTTCTTTACCCATTTTTCTCTTTCCTGGGATATTTAAGGTGGAATGAAGTGGAGGTCCTTGTCAACAGAGCAGCCCTAAACTTTGGGGTGCTTGTGTCTTGCTGATTTTTCATTTTCCCAATTCATACCCCCATGAGTGGAAGTGCCCTATGCTCTCTAAGCTGTGTTTTTCAGATGTTTCAGGACTCACCGTACACTTCTCCAGAGTGGCTGTTGGCAATTTACATCCCGCCCATCAGTGTAGCAAGGCTCCCATTTCTCCATGGCCTGTCCTGCATTTCTGGTTTTGACACTTTTTTCAGCATGGCCCTTTTGACCGATGGGAAGCGAGACTTGTTTGTAGCGCTGATTTGCCTTTCCAGGTTGCTTGGTTGGCCAAAAAGGGCGTATGCGTTTTTTCCTGAATATATTCAGGAAAAAACGCATACGCCCTTTTTGGCCAAGGGCATCATTGTCAACGTTTTGCCGCTTTTCATGTGCTTTAAATGCAATTCGAATCTACCTCCTGAAATCTCTTTCCTGCAATTCTGCCTTGATTTCAAATCCTCTTCTTTGCCTTCCCTCAATATATTTGTGGACGAGAGTTATCATTTATAACTCTGCAGGTTTGTGAATTGCAGTGCCCTGAACCTCCATTTTACAACTCGTTTTTATGGGAGCTGGCGGCAAAATCGCAGAATGGCTTCAGGCCCTGTTCTGGTTCCGGGGGGCAGGCTGAGCCTGTGGTTAATTCTTCTTTCTGATGGGAAAATAGAGTGACCTGTGCCTGTCCCAACACCAAGAGCTAGTCTCTCGTTGGTTCCACGTCTTCCCGTTTATCCTCAGGACAAATTGCAACCTGTACGGAACAGGAGGTTAAAGGTGCTGATGCTCCAAGTAGGGAGCTTGCTAGTAAAGCGGCTGGAATGGCGAACCCGGGCACAAGGCGATGAGAAATGAGGTGCGTTTTAGAAACCTTTCCCCATCACACGGTGTACCATCTTCTGGGTTTCTCATGCATGTTTTTGATGTAGGAAGATGCCCTTGAACCTGGAGATTTGGGACCCATGCGATGGGTACCATGCAGTATTACTTTAAAGGGTCTGCGTTTGCTCACCCAACCTCACCAAACCTCTCAGCCCCAAGAGTGTCCACCCTTATGTCTCATCCAGCTGTGGGTCTAGATATGGTCAATCCAGGTTGCATCACAGCCCCTGAACGCATTGTGTAAGAATTCCTCTCTCGTTCACTGTCTTTGTTTCATGGGCTTTTCAAAGTAATTTATTTTCATAATGGGATTTAGCTGCTTTTCACTGCTGTGTTTATGCCGCTTTACACCCACTTGACACACTAACAGAGAGATATCAATACATAGGCTTTACGATTATTACTAGTCAGATATAATCTTGTGCGGTGAATAGGGCGTGTTGAGTCCAGTTCTCTGAGCAAGGAGTAGGTCTTGTCTATTACATATTGGGTTTATGGAACGGTATCTGAGCTAATTTGATACCCTTGTTTTATGTATCACCCCACCTCACCTTTCCCGTTAAGCAGCCATAGTGTGTTTTCTGCATGTGTGACTCTGTTCTGTTTTGTAATTCAGTTCAAGTGTAACGGTTTTTACATTCCCTCTATCAGTCATACCTTATGAGAAGTGTCCTTTTCTGTGTGACTTATTTCACTTAGAATCGTCGTACCTAAATCCACTCATCATGCTGCTACTAGCCTTATGACATTGATTTCATGGCTGAGTGATATTCCATTGTACATAAGGACCACAACTTCTTTACCCATTTTTCTCTTTCCTGGGATATTTAAGGTGGAATGAAGTGGAGGTCCTTGTCAACAGAGCAGCCCTAAACTTTGGGGTGCTTGTGTCTTGCTGATTTTTCATTTTCCCAATTCATACCCCCATGAGTGGAAGTGCCCTATGCTCTCTAAGCTGTGTTTTTCAGATGTTTCAGGACTCACCGTACACTTCTCCAGAGTGGCTGTTGGCAATTTACATCCCGCCCATCAGTGTAGCAAGGCTCCCATTTCTCCATGGCCTGTCCTGCATTTCTGGTTTTGACACTTTTTTCAGCATGGCCCTTTTGACCGATGGGAAGCGAGACTTGTTTGTAGCGCTGATTTGCCTTTCCAGGTTGCTTGGTTGGCCAAAAAGGGCGTATGCGTTTTTTCCTGAATATATTCAGGAAAAAACGCATACGCCCTTTTTGGCCAAGGGCATCATTGTCAACGTTTTGCCGCTTTTCATGTGCTTTAAAGGCGATTCGAATCTACCTCCTGAAATCTCTTTCCTGCAATTCTGCCTTGATTTCAAATCCTCTTCTTTGCCTTCCCTCAATATATTTGTGGACGAGAGTTATCATTTATAACTCTGCAGGTTTGTGAATTGCAGTGCCCTGAACCTCCATTTTACAACTCGTTTTTATGGGAGCTGGCCGCAAAATCGCAGAATGGCTTCAGGCCCTGTTCTGGTTCCGGGGGGCAGGCTGAGCCTGTGGTTAATTCTTCTTTCTGATGGGAAAATAGAGTGACCTGTGCCTGTCCCAACACCAAGAGCTAGTCTCTCGTTGGTTCCACGTCTTCCCGTTTATCCTCAGGACAAATTGCAACCTGTACGGAACAGGAGGTTAAAGGTGCTGATGCTCCAAGTAGGGAGCTTGCTAGTAAAGCGGCTGGAATGGCGAACCCGGGCACAAGGCGATGAGAAATGAGGTGCGTTTTAGAAACCTTTCCCCATCACACGGTGTACCATCTTCTGGGTTTCTCATGCATGTTTTTGATGTAGGAAGATGCCCTTGAACCTGGAGATTTGGGACCCATGCGATGGGTATCATGCAGTATTACTTTAAAGGGTCTGCGTTTGCTCACCCAACCTCACCAAACCTCTCAGCCCCAAGAGTGTCCACCCTTATGTCTCATCCAGCTGTGGGTCTAGATATGGTCAATCCAGGTTGCATCACAGCCCCTGAACGCATTGTGTAAGAATTCCTCTCTCGTTCACTGTCTTTGTTTCATGGGTTTTTCAAAGTAATTTATTTTCATAATGGGATTTAGCTGCTTTTCACTGCTGTGTTTATGCCGCTTTACACCCACTTGACACACTAACAGAGAGATATCAATACATAGGCTTTACGATTATTACTAGTCAGATATATTCTTGTGCGGTGAATAGGGCGTGTTGAGTCCAGTTCTCTGAGCAAGGAGTAGGTCTTGTCTATTACATATTGGGTTTATGGAACGGTATCTGAGCTAATTTGATACCCTTGTTTTATGTATCACTCCACCTCACCTTTCCCGTTAAGCAGCCATAGTGTGTTTTCTGCATGTGTGACTCTGTTCTGTTTTGTAATTCAGTTCAAGTGTAACGGTTTTTACATTCCCTCTATCAGTGATACCTTATGAGAAGTGTCCTTTTCTGTGTGACTTATTTCACTTAGAATCGTCGTACCTAAATCCATTCATCATGCTGCTACTAGCCTTATGACATTGATTTCATGGCTGAGTGATATTCCATTGTACATAAGGACCACAACTTCTTTACCCATTTTTCTCTTTCCTGGGATATTTAAGGTGGAATGAAGTGGAGGTCCTTGTCAACAGAGCAGCCCTAAACTTTGGGGTGCTTGTGTCTTGCTGATTTTTCATTTTCCCAATTCATACCCCCATGAGTGGAAGTGCCCTATGCTCTCTAAGCTGTGTTTTTCAGATGTTTCAGGACTCACCGTACACTTCTCCAGAGTGGCTGTTGGCAATTTACATCCCGCCCATCAGTGTAGCAAGGCTCCCATTTCTCCATGGCCTGTCCTGCATTTCTGGTTTTGACACTTTTTTCAGCATGGCCCTTTTGACCGATGGGAAGCGAGACTTGTTTGTAGCGCTGATTTGCCTTTCCAGGTTGCTTGGTTGGCCAAAAAGGGCGTATGCGTTTTTTCCTGAATATATTCAGGAAAAAACGCATACGCCCTTTTTGGCCAAGGGCATCATTGTCAACGTTTTGCCGCTTTTCATGTGCTTTAAATGCAATTCGAATCTACCTCCTGAAATCTCTTTCCTGCAATTCTGCCTTGATTTCAAATCCTCTTCTTTGCCTTCCCTCAATATATTTGTGGACGAGAGTTATCATTTATAACTCTGCAGGTTTGTGAATTGCAGTGCCCTGAACCTCCATTTTACAACTCGTTTTTATGGGAGCTGGCCGCAAAATCGCAGAATGGCTTCAGGCCCTGTTCTGGTTCCGGGGGGCAGGCTGAGCCTGTGGTTAATTCTTCTTTCTGATGGGAAAATAGAGTGACCTGTGCCTGTCCCAACACCAAGAGCTAGTCTCTCGTTGGTTCCACGTCTTCCCGTTTATCCTCAGGACAAATTGCAACCTGTACGGAACAGGAGGTTAAAGGTGCTGATGCTCCAAGTAGGGAGCTTGCTAGTAAAGCGGCTGGAATGGCGAACCCGGGCACAAGGCGATGAGAAATGAGGTGCGTTTTAGAAACCTTTCCCCATCACACTGTGTACCATCTTCTGGGTTTCTCATGCATGTTTTTGATGTAGGAAGATGCCCTTGAACCTGGAGATTTGGGACCCATGCGATGGGTACCATGCAGTATTACTTTAAAGGGTCTGCGTTTGCTCACCCAACCTCACCAAACCTCTCAGCCCCAAGAGTGTCCACCCTTATGTCTCATCCAGCTGTGGGTCTAGATATGGTCAATCCAGGTTGCATCACAGCCCCTGAACGCATTGTGTAAGAATTCCTCTCTCGTTCACTGTCTTTGTTTCATGGGCTTTTCAAAGTAATTTATTTTCATAATGGGATTTAGCTGCTTTTCACTGCTGTGTTTATGCCGCTTTACACCCACTTGACACACTAACAGAGAGATATCAATACATAGGCTTTACGATTATTACTAGTCAGATATAATCTTGTGCGGTGAATAGGGCGTGTTGAGTCCAGTTCTCTGAGCAAGGAGTAGGTCTTGTCTATTACATATTGGGTTTATGGAACGGTATCTGAGCTAATTTGATACCCTTGTTTTATGTATCACCCCACCTCACCTTTCCCGTTAAGCAGCCATAGTGTGTTTTCTGCATGTGTGACTCTGTTCTGTTTTGTAATTCAGTTCAAGTGTAACGGTTTTTACATTCCCTCTATCAGTCATACCTTATGAGAAGTGTCCTTTTCTGTGTGACTTATTTCACTTAGAATCGTCGTACCTAAATCCACTCATCATGCTGCTACTAGCCTTATGACATTGATTTCATGGCTGAGTGATATTCCATTGTACATAAGGACCACAACTTCTTTACCCATTTTTCTCTTTCCTGGGATATTTAAGGTGGAATGAAGTGGAGGTCCTTGTCAACAGAGCAGCCCTAAACTTTGGGGTGCTTGTGTCTTGCTGATTTTTCATTTTCCCAATTCATACCCCCATGAGTGGAAGTGCCCTATGCTCTCTAAGCTGTGTTTTTCAGATGTTTCAGGACTCACCGTACACTTCTCCAGAGTGGCTGTTGGCAATTTACATCCCGCCCATCAGTGTAGCAAGGCTCCCATTTCTCCATGGCCTGTCCTGCATTTCTGGTTTTGACACTTTTTTCAGCATGGCCCTTTTGACCGATGGGAAGCGAGACTTGTTTGTAGCGCTGATTTGCCTTTCCAGGTTGCTTGGTTGGCCAAAAAGGGCGTATGCGTTTTTTCCTGAATATATTCAGGAAAAAACGCATACGCCCTTTTTGGCCAAGGGCATCATTGTCAACGTTTTGCCGCTTTTCATGTGCTTTAAAGGCGATTCGAATCTACCTCCTGAAATCTCTTTCCTGCAATTCTGCCTTGATTTCAAATCCTCTTCTTTGCCTTCCCTCAATATATTTGTGGACGAGAGTTATCATTTATAACTCTGCAGGTTTGTGAATTGCAGTGCCCTGAACCTCCATTTTACAACTCGTTTTTATGGGAGCTGGCCGCAAAATCGCAGAATGGCTTCAGGCCCTGTTCTGGTTCCGGGGGGCAGGCTGAGCCTGTGGTTAATTCTTCTTTCTGATGGGAAAATAGAGTGACCTGTGCCTGTCCCAACACCAAGAGCTAGTCTCTCGTTGGTTCCACGTCTTCCCGTTTATCCTCAGGACAAATTGCAACCTGTACGGAACAGGAGGTTAAAGGTGCTGATGCTCCAAGTAGGGAGCTTGCTAGTAAAGCGGCTGGAATGGCGAACCCGGGCACAAGGCGATGAGAAATGAGGTGCGTTTTAGAAACCTTTCCCCATCACACTGTGTACCATCTTCTGGGTTTCTCATGCATGTTTTTGATGTAGGAAGATGCCCTTGAACCTGGAGATTTGGGACCCATGCGATGGGTACCATGCAGTATTACTTTAAAGGGTCTGCGTTTGCTCACCCAACCTCACCAAACCTCTCAGCCCCAAGAGTGTCCACCCTTATGTCTCATCCAGCTGTGGGTCTAGATATGGTCAATCCAGGTTGCATCACAGCCCCTGAACGCATTGTGTAAGAATTCCTCTCTCGTTCACTGTCTTTGTTTCATGGGCTTTTCAAAGTAATTTATTTTCATAATGGGATTTAGCTGCTTTTCACTGCTGTGTTTATGCCGCTTTACACCCACTTGACACACTAACAGAGAGATATCAATACATAGGCTTTACGATTATTACTAGTCAGATATAATCTTGTGCGGTGAATAGGGCGTGTTGAGTCCAGTTCTCTGAGCAAGGAGTAGGTCTTGTCTATTACATATTGGGTTTATGGAACGGTATCTGAGCTAATTTGATACCCTTGTTTTATGTATCACCCCACCTCACCTTTCCCGTTAAGCAGCCATAGTGTGTTTTCTGCATGTGTGACTCTGTTCTGTTTTGTAATTCAGTTCAAGTGTAACGGTTTTTACATTCCCTCTATCAGTCATACCTTATGAGAAGTGTCCTTTTCTGTGTGACTTATTTCACTTAGAATCGTCGTACCTAAATCCACTCATCATGCTGCTACTAGCCTTATGACATTGATTTCATGGCTGAGTGATATTCCATTGTACATAAGGACCACAACTTCTTTACCCATTTTTCTCTTTCCTGGGATATTTAAGGTGGAATGAAGTGGAGGTCCTTGTCAACAGAGCAGCCCTAAACTTTGGGGTGCTTGTGTCTTGCTGATTTTTCATTTTCCCAATTCATACCCCCATGAGTGGAAGTGCCCTATGCTCTCTAAGCTGTGTTTTTCAGATGTTTCAGGACTCACCGTACACTTCTCCAGAGTGGCTGTTGGCAATTTACATCCCGCCCATCAGTGTAGCAAGGCTCCCATTTCTCCATGGCCTGTCCTGCATTTCTGGTTTTGACACTTTTTTCAGCATGGCCCTTTTGACCGATGGGAAGCGAGACTTGTTTGTAGCGCTGATTTGCCTTTCCAGGTTGCTTGGTTGGCCAAAAAGGGCGTATGCGTTTTTTCCTGAATATATTCAGGAAAAAACGCATACGCCCTTTTTGGCCAAGGGCATCATTGTCAACGTTTTGCCGCTTTTCATGTGCTTTAAAGGTGATTCGAATCTACCTCCTGAAATCTCTTTCCTGCAATTCTGCCTTGATTTCAAATCCTCTTCTTTGCCTTCCCTCAATATATTTGTGGACGAGAGTTATCATTTATAACTCTGCAGGTTTGTGAATTGCAGTGCCCTGAACCTCCATTTTACAACTCGTTTTTATGGGAGCTGGCCGCAAAATCGCAGAATGGCTTCAGGCCCTGTTCTGGTTCCGGGGGGCAGGCTGAGCCTGTGGTTAATTCTTCTTTCTGATGGGAAAATAGAGTGACCTGTGCCTGTCCCAACACCAAGAGCTAGTCTCTCGTTGGTTCCACGTCTTCCCGTTTATCCTCAGGACAAATTGCAACCTGTACGGAACAGGAGGTTAAAGGTGCTGATGCTCCAAGTAGGGAGCTTGCTAGTAAAGCGGCTGGAATGGCGAACCCGGGCACAAGGCGATGAGAAATGAGGTGCGTTTTAGAAACCTTTCCCCATCACACGGTGTACCATCTTCTGGGTTTCTCATGCATGTTTTTGATGTAGGAAGATGCCCTTGAACCTGGAGATTTGGGACCCATGCGATGGGTACCATGCAGTATTACTTTAAAGGGTCTGCGTTTGCTCACCCAACCTCACCAAACCTCTCAGCCCCAAGAGTGTCCACCCTTATGTCTGATCCAGCTGTGAGTCTAGATATGGTCAATCCAGGTTGCATCACAGCCCCTGAACGCATTGTGTAAGAATTTCTCTCTCTTTCACTGTCTTTGTTTCATGGGTGTTTCAAAGTAATTTATTTTTATAATGGGGTTTAGCTGCTTTTCACTGCTGTGTTTATGCCGCTTTACACCCACTTGACACACTAACAGAGAGATATCAATACATAGGTTTTACGATTATTATTAGTCAGATATATTCTTGTGCGGTGAATAGGGCGTGTTGAGTCCAGTTCTCTGAGCAAGGAGTAGGTCTTGTCTATTACATATTGGGTTTATGGAATGGTATCTGAGCTAATTTGATACCCTTGTTTTATGTATCACCCCACCTCACCTTTCCCGTTAAGCAGCCATAGTGTGTTTTCTGCATGTGTGACTCTGTTCTGTTTTGTAATTCAGTTCAAGTGTAACGGTTTTTACATTCCCTCTATCAGTCATACCTTATGAGAAGTGTCCTTTTCTGTGTGACTTATTTCACTTAGAATCGTCGTACCTAAATCCACTCATCATGCTGCTACTAGCCTTATGACATTGATTTCATGGCTGAGTGATATTCCATTGTACATAAGGACCACAACTTCTTTACCCATTTTTCTCTTTCCTGGGATATTTAAGGTGGAATGAAGTGGAGGTCCTTGTCAACAGAGCAGCCCTAAACTTTGGGGTGCTTGTGTCTTGCTGATTTTTCATTTTCCCAATTCATACCCCCATGAGTGGAAGTGCCCTATGCTCTCTAAGCTGTGTTTTTCAGATGTTTCAGGACTCACCGTACACTTCTCCAGAGTGGCTGTTGGCAATTTACATCCCGCCCATCAGTGTAGCAAGGCTCCCATTTCTCCATGGCCTGTCCTGCATTTCTGGTTTTGACACTTTTTTCAGCATGGCCCTTTTGACCGATGGGAAGCGAGACTTGTTTGTAGCGCTGATTTGCCTTTCCAGGTTGCTTGGTTGGCCAAAAAGGGCGTATGCGTTTTTTCCTGAATATATTCAGGAAAAAACGCATACGCCCTTTTTGGCCAAGGGCATCATTGTCAACGTTTTGCCGCTTTTCATGTGCTTTAAATGCAATTCGAATCTACCTCCTGAAATCTCTTTCCTGCAATTCTGCCTTGATTTCAAATCCTCTTCTTTGCCTTCCCTCAATATATTTGTGGACGAGAGTTATCATTTATAACTCTGCAGGTTTGTGAATTGCAGTGCCCTGAACCTCCATTTTACAACTCGTTTTTATGGGAGCTGGCGGCAAAATCGCAGAATGGCTTCAGGCCCTGTTCTGGTTCCGGGGGGCAGGCTGAGCCTGTGGTTAATTCTTCTTTCTGATGGGAAAATAGAGTGACCTGTGCCTGTCCCAACACCAAGAGCTAGTCTCTCGTTGGTTCCACGTCTTCCCGTTTATCCTCAGGACAAATTGCAACCTGTACGGAACAGGAGGTTAAAGGTGCTGATGCTCCAAGTAGGGAGCTTGCTAGTAAAGCGGCTGGAATGGCGAACCCGGGCACAAGGCGATGAGAAATGAGGTGCGTTTTAGAAACCTTTCCCCATCACACGGTGTACCATCTTCTGGGTTTCTCATGCATGTTTTTGATGTAGGAAGATGCCCTTGAACCTGGAGATTTGGGACCCATGCGATGGGTACCATGCAGTATTACTTTAAAGGGTCTGCGTTTGCTCACCCAACCTCACCAAACCTCTCAGCCCCAAGAGTGTCCACCCTTATGTCTCATCCAGCTGTGGGTCTAGATATGGTCAATCCAGGTTGCATCACAGCCCCTGAACGCATTGTGTAAGAATTCCTCTCTCGTTCACTGTCTTTGTTTCATGGGCTTTTCAAAGTAATTTATTTTCATAATGGGATTTAGCTGCTTTTCACTGCTGTGTTTATGCCGCTTTACACCCACTTGACACACTAACAGAGAGATATCAATACATAGGCTTTACGATTATTACTAGTCAGATATAATCTTGTGCGGTGAATAGGGCGTGTTGAGTCCAGTTCTCTGAGCAAGGAGTAGGTCTTGTCTATTACATATTGGGTTTATGGAACGGTATCTGAGCTAATTTGATACCCTTGTTTTATGTATCACCCCACCTCACCTTTCCCGTTAAGCAGCCATAGTGTGTTTTCTGCATGTGTGACTCTGTTCTGTTTTGTAATTCAGTTCAAGTGTAACGGTTTTTACATTCCCTCTATCAGTCATACCTTATGAGAAGTGTCCTTTTCTGTGTGACTTATTTCACTTAGAATCGTCGTACCTAAATCCACTCATCATGCTGCTACTAGCCTTATGACATTGATTTCATGGCTGAGTGATATTCCATTGTACATAAGGACCACAACTTCTTTACCCATTTTTCTCTTTCCTGGGATATTTAAGGTGGAATGAAGTGGAGGTCCTTGTCAACAGAGCAGCCCTAAACTTTGGGGTGCTTGTGTCTTGCTGATTTTTCATTTTCCCAATTCATACCCCCATGAGTGGAAGTGCCCTATGCTCTCTAAGCTGTGTTTTTCAGATGTTTCAGGACTCACCGTACACTTCTCCAGAGTGGCTGTTGGCAATTTACATCCCGCCCATCAGTGTAGCAAGGC